>NC_041355.1:23090061-23322561 GCF_900634415.1 Cottoperca gobio | reverse complement strand
AGATTAACCTTTATTTTTTATCTTGCATTTGGGAGATTACCTGAGCTTTACAGCAATGTCCTTTGTCAGACCTGTGTGACTGACCACCACACCCACCTTCCTCAATGCTCTCCGTCTGCTTCCTCCCAGGGAGGATGTACGGTGCAGATGACTTCCTGCCCATGCTGACTTATGTGTTGGCTCAGTGTGACATGCCTCAGCTGGACACAGATATCCAGTACATGATGGAGCTGCTGGACCCATCTCTGCTGCAAGGAGAAGGTAGGTCCTGTTAGTCCACTACACATCACTCAGCCATGACCTTCTTGGTATATAACGTACAATATATACCATAAGTACATAGTCACATAATTTGCCCTTTACCCCTCTTCTAACTGTGCTTTAAGTATAGAGCTGTGCATCTTTAGCTTAGCTTAGCATAGAGACTGGATACAGCTAGCCTGATTCTCGATAAAGTTCAGAAATAAGACGACCAAAACCTCTCAAGCTCACTAAATAATACAGTTTTACCTTGTTTGTTTAACCTATACATTAAAAGCAATGTAAAATGACAATGTGGTATTAGGTTGAGATACATGCTGTATCTCTACTATTTGGCTTGTTATAATTTGATAGTGCTGGAATAGTTTCACCATGTAACTCCCCCGAAAACCACAAATTGACATTTTACAAACACCCAAGATGCAACATGTTAAGCGAGGTGGAAGGCGTGTTTATGAACTTTGGACATAGCTGTTTCCAGTGTCTTTGCTAGGCTAGGCTAACCACATGCTAACTTCAGCTACATACTTTACAGACAGAAGTGGGATTGACATTGATCATCTCACTCTCAGAAAGACAAGTGAAAAAATGTACAGGAAGGTCCAACCCTAAAAATGAAAGAGCACAACGGGGAAACCCAGAAACTCTCTTTTTACCTGTGTAGCTCATGTGAAACTGGAGGTGATATACATTTCATAAGTAGCCTACCATTGGCTCCTTAGCTGATTGATTATCAGATGATGTTTGTTGGATATTTCCTACATGAGGTCATGCAGATTACAGTGTTGTGTGAGGTTAATGTTGTATAACGGAAGGTCTGTCCAGGAGGAAACACTTAACTGTGTCAACAGAAGGCACAACACCAGTAGGATGGAAATGGTTCATAGAGAGCAAGGGCGGGGGTCACATAAAGTATTTACCATCAGAGCATTTTTTCCAACTGTCACAATGTGTCATAGTATTAGAGTGTTATAATGTAAGGTACATGCATACACCGTAGCCTATATGCCTCATGTTGGTTCTTAAAGCTGCTCTAATCAATACATTTAAAATATGTGGGCAGATTATTCCACTGTACTGCTGCACTGTAGAGAAATGCGGCTTATTAGGCTAGTGAATTGAAAAGGTATCTGTCTAGCTACCTCTTGCAAAGTTGCCATACTTGTAGTGAGAAATAATTAATGAAATACTTTGGTACCATATTTTAAACAATTTTGTTAGTGAGCAGTATTTTAATATAAATTGTTTTTGCACTATCAATCAGTTTGTTAGAGCTTTTCAGCTCTGCGAGTCTTCTAACATTTTATGACAGGGAACTTTGAGGTTTAAATTTACCCTCGGCAATTACGTTGTTTCCAGCAGCTGCAGTGAATGGCTCTGATAAACCCACTGTGCACTACCTGCCCGGCACCAAACAGCAGACAGCTAACCAAGTTAGCTACTAGCTGGTTCATTTAGCAGCTAAAGAGCCTAACTATATTTATCTATTTATCTGGCGGATTCAATCGCAACACCAAATGAGTCAGTGCAATGTGTAAATAGTGTTTGCTAACAAATGCGCAATATCAACTTTATACTGTAAGCTGATACTATAATGTTACCAGCTCGTTGTCCTGTAACTTAAAGCCAGAAAGATGAAATCTAGGTTTTATGAAGCATATAGCTTTCTGTCTAATGAACAGATGAAGAGACATTTGCAATCCCTTTCATTTCTTTTAGGGCAACAGAATCAAATGACTATTTCATAATTTCTTAACTTAGCCAATTTTATTTTTTTTCTTGCTTGAATGTTGCAACACTGCCATCTTGTTTCTGCCAAAAGGTTATTTTATCCCAGTGTAGCTATCACACTGGTTATGTGTTAGTTTTGAGGCTTTTTTTTTAAAACTGTGCAACTTAATAATGGTAACAATAGCACAAGTACTGAGGAGTCATTAAGTTAACTCAGCAATGTCAGTTGCACAGCTATTTCTTTTGAAGGTTAGCTGACATTAGCTAACATTAGCTAACATTAGCCAGTATCAGCTGCTGGTCATACCAGACCAAGTAAGGCAGCAGCAGCAACACTTCTGAGTGTATGGAACAGAGCACGGGTGGGTTTTCTTGCTTATGAATTTAACTTTATTTGTTTGAGGAAGAATGTTATTTCTTCTTTCAAATGGTAACATAGCTTTGCTTGGAGGATTTACTGAGAACGTACAGGTCAGTATGACACACAAACCACTGTGTGACGAAGTAGCTACATCACACACTTTCTGTGTGAGAGAACTTGTCAAACATAGATATAGGAAGGGAAGCCCTTTTGACATCGGTGGGAAATTCCTGTGCTGTTTGATTTGAATAGGCTGGAGCAGCTTCAGAGGAAAAAGGAGGCTGACCTCTCCCACAATGAAATACTTTCCTCTCAGCGTCAACCTGTCTGACACGTAGGCTACAGTGAGCTCATTGTAGAATTGCTCAAATGTATGTGGTGTGTATCCTAGAGCTTCAGTTAGTTATTTGAAATTTGACTGTTTGACTGAAATTTGATTCATTTCTATGACAAAGGAGGAAGTGCTCACTACTTGATAACTTTTTTACATTAGTCCATGTATTGTCTAGTTTCATTTCTAGATAACTAGCTCTGATGGGTTTCTTTTTCTCCATTCATCCTCAAAACATCTCACATTTTTCAATGCTGGAGTTTGGATTGAGTATAACAGCAAATCATCAGCCACAACATACATCTGTAATACTTGACATGGATCATGTTAACATAAGTATACAAACATGGTATTCTTGTTTATCATAATCACAATTGGAATTTGGTTCATTGCCAAGCAGGTTTTCACATACAAGGAATTTGCTTTGGTGTGTAATGGTGCAAACATAAACACAGTAGGAAAAATTAAAATGTAAAATAAGAGCAAATATAAAAATATTGTAAAAGATATTATACAATCAAAACAATGTGTACAAGAAACATAAATATACAGAAAAAGAAATACAACATGACACATGTGAAAATATATGTACAGTATATCTGAATTTAAAGTGGAAGAGCTGTGCAGTTTTAAAAGTGGAAATACTGGCAGAAATGTGCAGAGAAAAAGTTCACAGTACGAAGTATGAGGAAGAGTTTGTCTTACGATTATGACATTAATAACTGGCCGACAAAGGGCTCTTATTTGACCCTCCAGTCTTAAAAATATCCCCTCATCTCCCTCACTGTCTTTCCCATGTGCACTCTGGAAGGCACATGGGTGAGATGACTCAAAAACAACGAAACCAAACAAAAGATTTAAAAAAGAAAATTGATAAAAAATAATAATCAGTTAATTGTCAAAAACTGCAACACAGGGAAACAATGTAGACCATATATTGGTAATAGTATGAACATTTGTATACAGTCACAGATGCCATTTCACAGTCTGGGTTGTATCACTAACTGTAACTTTCTCCACTTGAGTTGAGCTGCACTTTGAGCTATAGAGAGTTCCAGAAGGATGATGTCGAATAATGAGAGGATCCATTGGGGAAAATTAAGTTTACGGGGAGGTTTCTACCTTAATACTAACACCTTTTTGGCGGCTGTCATACATAGAAGTCAGAGATTTGTAACATTAATTCCTGAATCATCATTTAGAAGTAAAACATGAGGTAAACAGGTATACAGGTTCCAGCTACATCAGATAGCACATGAGCAACTCTAAACCAAAAGTGTTTCACATCATATGTAAATAGATACGTCTCTCCCTCCTTTCTCCCCCCAGGGGGCTACTACCTGACCAGCGCGTACGGAGCCATGGCCCTCATCAAGAACTTCCAGGAGGAGCAGGCAGCCCGGGTGCTGAGCTCTGAGGCCAGGAACACTCTGCACCAGTGGCACAGAAGGCGCACCACCCAGCGTTCAGCGCCGACTGTGGACGACTTTCAGGTATCACGGCTGACCTGAACCCACCTTGAACATCCAGGCAGTGAGTCTAAGTTGTACCAATTCCAAATCCAAACCTTACGTTCAGCATTGGAAAGGTGCATGAAATATTCCGGCCCTAATCAGTGGAAAGGATGTGGAAAGGATCTCTATATCTCTACTAACATCACAGCATGTGGATCTGGATCCATGGTTCAGGTTTATTTTGGTAGAAAGCGCTCTCTAGTGGAACATTTAACAACTGCATGTGATTTATTTCTACAGCCATAACTGCATGTCTATTTCTTTGCCAGTGTGCTTTACTCATCAGTAATGCCTCTATCATTTAGTGTGTTTATTTTCTGTCGCTACTGCTTAAAGGAATACTTCACCCCAAACAGAATCCTTCTTAGATCAACTCTTCCTGTGTTACCTTGAATTCTAGAAGAAAAATTGGTTTTCTCGCATGCCTCGACAGTGAACAAAGAATCCAAAAGCAGAAGAAGATCTTAATGAATTAAAGTAAATAATGTCTGCATTTAACAACAGCACAACTATACAGCGGTGTTTAAATTAGTTTGGCTTTAGTGAAAATGCATGTGTTAGGGAAGCAGCGAGCATAAGTCTGGATACATGAGACTGGGATTATACTACACAAGTTGTGTGAAAGTTTGTGAATGGATGTTTGGATATAGTTTTGCTGTTGTTAAACGCGGCCCCCCATTTACTTCAATTCATCAAGACCTTTCTCTGTGTTTTTTTTTTTTGCATTTTGGGGGATTTTCTTTCCTTTTTTGGATAGCACTGCTGAATATAGACAGAAAGGTTTTCTATAAGAATTCAAGGTAACACGGGGGGGAGGTCTTTCAGTCCTTTAACACATGACTTTTGGTTTCTCTTTGTAGAACTATCTCCGTGTAGCCCTGCAGGAAGTGAACACAGGCTGCACGGCTAAGACCCTGATCGTCCAACCTTACACAACCACAGAGGAGGTCTGCTCGCTCTGTGCTTACAAGTTCAAGATCCCGGACCCTGACACCTACGCACTGTTTCTGGTCATTGAGGAAACCAGCCAGCAGCTGGCCCCGGACACGCACCCTCAGCGGATCAAAGCGGAGCTCCACAGTCGGCCCTGTGCACACATCTTCCACTTTGTCTACAGGAGGGTACCTAACCTTAACCTCTGTATCCCTGCCATCATGCACAATGGAAACAGCCTTCAAGTTGAATAGAGCGGGAGAATGATCCTAAACAATAGTATTCTGGTGGTGCTTGTAGATGTTTGTTTAGTAGATGGATTTGAGGACTGAATGGAAACCAAGCTGTATATATTGATGCAGATATAAAATGTCTTTGATCAAATGTGATGTCAAACAAAGGAGGTGATTTATATTTATGAGGAACCACCAAAGGGTAGGATGGACTCTGGAAAGTGCTGGTGTTTCACTCAAACGCCTCAAGACTGTGGCTCAGATTTGGGTCAAAAGGCTAAGTATGATAAGTTGGTAAGCTGAGCGGAAATTGTCACATCGTGTATAGAGGCTGGTTTGCAGGATTTTCAGTATGTAAAGTATTAGAGTATGGAGGTGGAAAGTTATTCAGATTGTTGGACATACAGTATGTGCCATCCCTAAAGCGACGGTCATACAGTTTAATACTGCATTTTATGTAACTAATGTTCGCCTTAACTGCTGTTATCCAAGGTGCCTTCAAAAGGAATGGAACATACTGTACGCTACTGAAGGCTTTCAGCTTTCAACGCTTTGACCCAGATAAATAAATCATGCAAAAAAAAAGATTTATTAAGTAAAATTAACTATTTTTAAAGTTATGATTGTTTTTTGTATGGCTCTTATGTTTATTGTTTGCAATTGCTGGTCAATTGTAGCTTGTATGCTTTTGTAGAAATATTTTTATATTCAAATGTTTCATTTTTCATCACTAAAGATTTGTATTCTGATTTCATATTTCTGTACTGGACTCAATAGTGGACTTGGATTTATGCCAGTTATTTCTCAAAAGTCAATTTCAAACAACACTGTTTTTATCATTTGTGATGGAAAGTTCAAAGCTGACTGTGGAAATATATAAAATCCTCTCCAAACGAAGCTACTTGCTGACTCAAACTAAATGCTATTTTTCAGGGAGCAGGGTTTACTGGCTCTTGTCATTCACATACAACGGCCTGTAAAATGCACCACAAGTCACAGACATTTTATTCCACAAACGCATACAATAGAAATTAAACAAATTTAGAATGATTTGCAGAACCTTCTACAGGAGTCTAAACATAAGGCAGGGCAATATTTTGTAGAGCATTTTTGTGGTTTGATGTATAAAGTCAAATGAACTATTTGTTGTTGTGTTTTTTCTTCTTTCTGACGGCCTTCTATAACTTTAACCAAATAACCAGGAGCTGAACGCTGAGATACAGAAGAACAAAAATGTACTTGTCCCTGATTGGTCAATAATCAGATGCAGAGCTCTCTGATTGTATGGGGAAGCACTGTTAAAGTATATTAGGCACACCCGCCCGTGTTGCCAACTTGGCAACTTTCTTGCTAAATCTGCCTATTTCCAAATGTCTTGGCGTTATTATTTTGGGACTTCCTAGTACGTCACCAGTTGTTCACGCCCCTACATTTTATCGCTCCCGTCGCCTAGCAACTTTATGAAGTTATCAAGCACAGTTGACGGCTTACTTTAACATTTGTTCCCAGAGATAATACTTTGATTTTTTTATTTTCAATCATTATTGAAGATATGCTTTATCACCGGCGCATAATGTATTTTAGATGATGCATCAGGAGACACCAGGGGCTTTGTTGTGGCAGCCCATCCAAGTCCAGCAGCAAACTGTATCTGTATTGTAAATGTTATATTGTTTTATAATACTTTTGTTTATAATAATCATTCAATCATTTTCTTTGTTCGATCATTCATTTCCATTCATTGATAGGTAGTTTTCTAAATTAAATAATCCCTTTTCTAAATTAATAAATCATATGTACAACATAAATCCTTGAACCTTGAAATCAATTAAGTTTTCATTACTTTTCATGTATAGTTCATGTAAATTAAATGCACAATATATTATCATTATATATATATTATTTATTTCAATTAATTTACATTTCATTTGTCAACAAGTTTCTCCAGCAGAGAGAAGAGTCTGTCCATCCTCTCCCTGCAGCCGACAAATGCGGTCTTATTTTGCCAGATTTGCAGGGTTAGGGTTAACCCCAAAGAAGACCGCATTTGTCGGTTGCATCTGAAGGAGTCGCCGAAATGCCGTGTCTCAATTCAGGGGCTGCAGCCTTCGCAGGCAAGTAGAACTTTTAAGACCTTAACTTTCAAACCTAAGAGTTTGAAATGATGATTTATATTTTACATAGATTGTGGCGATTGTATAGTTAATGTATACTTCACATTACCTGCTTGGTTTTCTGACAGTCGAATATCACTTAAGAAATCCAGTGCAATCGTTCGGATTGATTATACATATTTTATTATTTATAATAATAAAGCACATCTTCAATAATGCTTGAAAATAATAATAATAAAAGTATTATCTCTGGTTCCGTTCTCTGGGAACAAATGTTAAAGTAAGCCGTCAACTGTGCTTGATCACTTCAGAGAGTTGCTAGGCGACGGGAGCGACAAAATGTAGGGGCGTGAACAACTGGTGAAGTACCATGAAGTCCCCCGTAGATAGTACCGTCTCATTTCGTAGACCGCTCGGTTCAGCCTTCGCGGTATACGGAGATCCTGGCCTCCAAAAACTGCGAAAGGCTGCAGCCCCTACATTGAGACACAGCCCTAGGGGTGGGCGATACTGCAACATTTGGTATCGATCCGATACCAAGTAAATACGTTGTGCGTAGCTAGATTGCTTTTGTTCTCTCCTCTCCTTTCCTCTGCTCTGTAGGTGTGTGCGCATATGTTTGTGTGTGTGAGGAGGGGCAGGGGCAGAGTGATAATGATGAGCGTGAAGTGAGCGAGTGGAGCGGTGTTAATACTTAGTTAGCACGATGATTTAACAGGAGTTGTGTACTGCACGTAAAGAAGAGAAACTGAAACTTAAGTATCGATCTTATCACGCAAGTATTGATCGATACCGATACCAACGTTGGTATCGATACATCGATATTTTAGATCGATCCGCCCAGAATAAAACAGAATTGTCATTTTAAACAAAGTCTGCTGTGGCTGTCTCTTCAAGATTACGAATGGCAGTGAGTGTAGGCTAATTCAGACGTCAGAATATGAAATGTTGTGCAGTAAGAATTAACAGTTCAGTTTGGTTGATTTTAGAGTCTTGCACACTCTTTACTTGTCAATAGAAATGGTTTTATATATCATAGGAGATGAGTTTGGATTGTATGGAAGCCAGTAAAAAAGAGAAAATCTCAATGGAAAGTCATAATTATGAGATAACAAAGTCGAAATTATGAGATAAAAAGTCATAATTATGAAATATTTTACACAACAGACAAGCTAGCAGCTTTTTGGTGTAAGTTCTTCTATTTATCTTGACAAGGAAATGGATTGTGAGCACATTGAGGACTACTTTAAAGTAGTATCCAGTACAACAGATGAAATACTTAATTTGCTTGCTGATTCACATGGGGTTGAACTAAGCAAACGCACCCTTGAAAGAATTTTGAGCAGGAAGCAGCTGTGGCGTCGAAAGAATAAAACTGATGTAGCTGAGGTGGCAACTTTCATTCCAGCAACTGGAAACATCTGGTCAGTGTCATGGTTACAGATGGATGAACCAAAAATGTTGGTTACATGGAGTTGTGACTGACAGAGAAAGTGCGAATACTGCTGCAGTTATTGGATGGTGAAGGTGTTGATCTGAGGTCAAGAAACAGATTGCGAAGGCGCGTTTACCACAGCTGTGGTCCAAACTATGTATGGCACATTGATGGCTACGACGAGCTGAATCCATTTGGAATCGCAATCAGTGGAAAGTAGGGCTTTAAGATGTGTCCAGTGTAATAATTTGCATGTATAACGATCTCAACGGCCATTTTTATTTACGGGTTTATCCACCACATTGTTATAGCTGTGAAGATATAACATTAGTTGCACGGCTGCAGTACATTATAGGTATTAATATTATTGTGCCAACCTACCATATTACAACTAAAAAATAAAACTCTCAACTATAACAAACGACTTGACTAAGGCAGTAATCACCAATGCTCAATATTTAACACATTCTGACTGACTGAATATTATTTGCCTCCTAGGAAGAACTTAATGAGGTTGTATTGACTTGGAACAACCACAGAATCCGTCTAGCCCATAACTCACGATCACCCCATGGACGTCGCTCCATATTGCATGCAGTCCCTCATCTGTACGGAGGCAGAGAGTGTTTGCACTCTGTGGACCTGGAGAAAGTTCAAGTCTGCCTTGACGAGTGTGTGTTCAAGGACTTCCCATGTGATGAAGATGTGTTCCATATCTGTGTGGACCTAATGTCAGAGTATAACCTGAAATTAACAAATGATGTGTTTGTACATCAAACTCAGACAGCTGATGAACCATGAACTAGATCTAGATCATTAACTTTCCTGGGCTAGTGTCACAATTTATATTTCATATTATATTATATTATTATATTTGTTTCCTGTTTAATTCCAGGACAAATTGAAATATACATACTGATTGCAATTGTCAGATTTATAATATGCTTTAACCTGTGATGAATGAAAATATAAGTGTGGCTGTTTGAGACACATCAAATATGTACCAAATATTTTCAGTTACCAGTCTAACTAAATAAATTGACACAAAGTCACGTGTTAGATTGACTATGTGTAAGTACTGGGTAAAAATGCAAAATCCACACATGTATTAACTGAATTATTTATTCAAACATTTTCATTTTAACTTCATTTTAATTGATCTTGCTACAGCATCATCGAAAATAACTCATTTAGAGGTATTTACAGAAAGTGCTCTGCATCGAAACTTAAAATAACATGTTCTTAAGCTGAAAACAATGTTCAAAAAGACTAAAGTGGCTGAAAACATTAAAACATATTGACAAGATGTCGATGCTGTGACACTCCGTGAGGTCCAACAGCTGTAGCTGTAGTTCTTCTTTCACGAGCCGTGAACCTCTGACTTCAGTCAAGTTCATGTCAGCTGAAATCTTTGTGTCTTAAACAATATCCATTACCCACACGTTGCTTTCTAACACCTTGTTCATTTCATGTCGAACATCTGGGTAGCTGTCGTAACTGACTCCAAGTAACAGCCACATGTATGAGCAACGGCTCTTCTTTGAAATCCTTGAACTTGTGTGAAGCTGACAGTGATGCTCTTTCAAATCTGATCCTGTGCAGAATCTGAGGAAAAAGGAGAGGTGTGTGTCTGACTCTCTAAGATCTGCACTAACATACGTAACCATTTGTTTCTCCTGTGCATTCTGTGTACTGGGGTAAGTTATTGATCTCATGATCTTTCTTGATGTTGGTTGTAGCTCTTCATAGACTGCTGCAAGCCCTTTGAGCTCTGATCTAACTGGTGCAAGTGTGTTGTTCCACTGTTCAATCACAAAAGCAGGCTCTTGAATCAGTTTTTGGTGAGCAAACTCCCTCAAGATATGCTCAAAGTTATTTGCTGTTGGAAGCCGCCTGCAGTTGTGGATGTCCATGATTTCCAGCAATTCTTCTTGGTCCACACCTTCCAAATCTGAACGACAAGATTCAAAGATCACTTGCTCAGACTCTGACACAGACTTGAGAAAGTTGTCCACAAGATCACTCTCAACAAAGCCCAAAACAGCTTGTTCCAGAAGTACAGGGGCAAGTTTTACAGGAAGGTACTTCTCTTTTAGCCAGACAAATGTGATTATTCGGCCTGCACTTTGCCATTCTGGTTTACCAAAATCATGACGTAAGTATGGCACTTTGAAGCCATTTCCCATAGTGCACTGTTCATAAAGGTCATTCCAAAATTCTGACAGTATATCTATCATAACATCTCCATCATCCACAGCCTTTTCAAGCTTTCCATCAGGAAGAATAACTTGGAAGTGAAAGTCATCCTCTAAGTCCCTCAAAAAGCTTTGTCTTGCGACTGCAGGGTTCTCTTTCCTTCCGTCTGCAGTATCCAAAAACAGATCACCATAGGATGGCAGATAATCTCTCAGCTGGTCATCTGTCATGAGATGTATGACACTGGAATCAATCTCAAATTAAGAAATATTTCAAGAATTTTAGTGAAAAAATGACAACAATGAAAAACCTGCATATACAGCACCGGATATTATTTACAAAGCTCTTCCAAAGTTTAGGGTTTTTTAATCTGTTTATCTGTAAAATGTGAAAATGAAGCATTTCCTGTATAAACTACCTTCTCCTGCTCCATTCGCTGTCTGTCTTCCTCAGGCACATGTCGTGACCTTAAATAGTCACATAGCTCATCCATCTTGTGACAGTTCAAACATCCTCTGTACCTCTGTTGAACTAAATGAAAGCTTAAATATAAACTTAAATAATTCTAATCTAAACTGTTGATTTTTAGAAAATCGTTTATTTGTTTTTATTATATTTATTCAGCATGTATATTATTGATCTTCTGATCTATAGCCCTCTGATATGACAAATTCAATGCTTTAAAGTGGTTAAGGAGAAATGTTCACTTCTTTTGATTTTAGTGTGACATGGTGTATGACATCACTGAATGAGAAAACACCTGCAGTGACTGTAGTTTATTATTGTGTTTATGTTATATTTATGTTTGCCTTTATGTTTATATATATATATAGCCTAATACAGTGGTTCCCAAACTTTTTCAGCTGGGCCCCCCTTTTGTAAATAAGAATATTTTCGAGCCCCCCGCTGAGACACGTGTATATATACGTGTCCATGTTATGCTAGCAGGGCGGCTCCCACTTTGGGAACCACTGGGTTAATATAACTCGTATATTGCACACTCCTGCCCGCATTATAAACAGCCTCACTAAGTTCTAGATTTGCACGGTTGCCGAGATATCCATGCGCAATGAATGATATCCATGCTAACTGTACCACCTCAAGGTTTACGAGGTGATGTCACTGAGAATAATCGCTGATATTAGCACTTTCAATAGAATACAAACTGAAAAGCGACAAAGGACGACAGTGCTCATGTACAATATCCGCATGACCTTTAACCACTACCTTACACGTAGGCTACAATAATTAGAGGTGTATTGTAGCTGAACTTGCCAACTCTTAATTTAAGAGCTACGCTGATACAGTGGCCTCTGAGTAACATGAAGCAACTCACCGCAGCAGTCGGCCTGCTTACACTGTTTTCATTAGTGATGTGAGCCACAACACTAGAGGCATATTATAGTTTATAACAGGTATTTTCGGAGCTTCATGAGCTGCATTGTTGTACAAACTGTAGTTTAGCTGCAAAGACTGCTGATTAACGTTACTATTAGGCTATATGTACTATCTAACGTTTACAAAAGTCAACTGTAATAGTTACCTTATTTAGCACTGCATGTCGTTTGCATGGTGGGGGCAGCGAGGTGATGAAGGGACTTTCCATGGAGATTTCTTTTTTTTGTTTATGGGCGGAAAAGGCTTCCATAGGATTGAAAGCATCCAGTAGGAGTTACAGTTGCCATCAACACACTGCTATGTCTTTTCTGCTGACACACTTTAACTTCCTCCTTTGATCACACATAAAGATTCTTGCAACCAAGACAACTGTTGCTGTATTGTGTAGCTGGACATTAAGTTATAGGTTTTGTTTTTTTTACACTCAGAATCTTCACATCCTTTCAGGAACCACTGCCGCTGTGATGGATCTCCAAAATTGTCTGAAAACCGCTCTGAAGAAGAAATATCAGAGATTGTATAAATCGTACTCTGCAAAACACTTACTTCATCCAAGACTTTGCTATCGGGACCTCAAGCATGATCACCAATTATCTAATTTGCAACAGAATGAGTTTAGATTTGTTGACAGGTCTGACTTTCATACTTTGTTTATTTATGAAACAGTCACGCTCGGAGCTATTTTATCGTGCGACTGCAAACATAGCAGCAGCAAAAGAACAGTCCTCACTTTAGGCGTGCGTGGAGTTGGAAAAACCACAACAGTGGAGACTTGTGCTCTGATGTGGGCCGAGGACATAGGGTACCATGACATCCAGCTCCTGTTTCCTTTCACGTTCTGGGAGTTAAGTTTGGTAAAAAAACAATTGAGCCTTATTGAACTTCTCCAGACATTTTACCCTGAATTGAAGGAGCTTGACATTTCCTGCCTAAATGAAAACAACGTGTGGTTTGTCCTTGACGGACTGGATGAGTATCAACCCCCGCTAAATTTCAGCTGTCAAACTGTGAGTAATGTTTCTGAGGTATCCACAGTAAACACTCTCGTGATCAATTTTATCAGGGGGAATTTGGTTCCAAGGGCTCATATATGGCTAACGACGAGATTTGCAGCGGCAGCACAAATCCCTGATTGCTATTTGCTCAAAGAGACCCAGGTTCAAGGGTTCAGTGCTGAACAGAAGGAGGAGTACTTCAGGTCAGTTATCGGTAATGATGATCTGGCCTACAAAGTCATGAACCACGTGAAAATATCAAGGAGCTTGGACTTCCTTTGTCAGATACCGCCAATCTGCACCATCATGGCAAATGTGTTGAAGGATCATGTAAAACCATCTGATGGATTTAAAATCAATCCCCTGAGTCTAACCCAGATTTACACCAATCTGGTCAAAGCATCAAACCCAGACATGGTGGCCAAGCTTAAAATACTGGCACGGCGGCTTTGGATGGGTAAGGGTCATGTATTTTATGAGCATGTTCTTACAGATGGTGACATAAGTGTTGCGGAAGCGTCAACTTTCTCCAAAGAGTGTCCATTTGTGTTGAAAGAAGAGAAGGGGCTGCATAACACCACAGTGTTTCGCTTTTATCACTCCAGTATTCAGGAGTTCTTTGCTGCGTCTGCTGAATTGGACAATATTGAAAAAGGTTCTGATCAGTCGGAGCATTGTCGGCATCTGGTGGACAAGGCGCTGCAGAGTGCTGAGGGGACATTTGATGTCTTTCTTCGCTTCATCTTTGGCCTCATTAAGGAACGCGGCATATTGAAGCCCACTGATCTGCTCTTTGACTATACCAAGAAGAAGATCCTGGAGAACATTGTGTTTAATAGTGCAGTGGGTCTCTTCCACTGTCTGAGGGAGTACAACAACCAGGCTTTACTGGATGAAGTCAGGTTCTTTCAGAAGTATGGCTTGTTGGAAAGTTGGAAAGGACCAGCAATTTGGAAGGGATTAGAGAGAGTTTTGAGCTGAATGTGTCCGCAAGATGTGATGAGAATCTCCTACGAGAGCTACCAGCTCTTATGAAATCCAAGAAAGCCATGTAAGTCTATCTATACATACATTCCCTAAATATTTAGACATTTACACATTTTGTTGTGTTTGATAACTATCCCGCAGAATTCATTTGAAAATAAATAAATGCTCGAAAGGGCCAGCCTACCCAAATGAAATTTTAGCGTATTTGGGGTGGTGGCAAAAGTCTGAGGTTCTTATACTAGTAACTGATTTCATTTATTTTGACTGCATTTACACCCATATTGAGTTTATGATTGTCCTCCTGTGTAGTCCAAACATTGGGGGACTAAGAATAAAAACTAATATGATTCATACACCTTTCACTCAAATCAAAACATTCTAAAACTGAAATCAGTCAGTAATAAGAGATTTGCTGTTATATGCTATAATTTGTGTTGTGTATCGTTTATTAAAGGATAAGGCTGTCTCAAATCCCATAAGTCCCATCTCCTTGCAGGTTGCGGTTCTCCAACCTGACAGACGAGTGTTGTCCAGCCTTAGCAGCAATCCTGAGCACAAGAGAGTCCTACCTGAGAGAGCTGGACCTGGGGTACAACAGCATCAGTGACGATGGAGTCAGCAAACTTGTGGAGGGGCTGAGCGATCAAAACTGCAAACTGAAAAGTGTCAGGCTGCAAGGCTGTGGAGTGACATCACATGCATGCAAAGACCTGGCCATAGCCCTGAGACAGTCCTTGAAATTGCGAGAGCTGGATCTCAGCATGAATGAAATAGGAGATGACGGAATGAGACATCTTGCAGATGGTTTGATATCTCCTGAATGCCAGTTAGAGACACTCGGGTACGTAACTCTGGAAGTAAACGATGTAACGATGAAAAAAAGAAAGCAACTCAAACTAAATGTGTAGATTATGGAAAGTTAGCTATTTTGTTTTAAATTGATTCAGCATTTCATATGCTGCTATGTCATTCCCCCCCATAGACTATCGCAGTGCAACATTGGGGCAAAGGGCTGCTACAGTCTGGCCTCAGCACTACAGAAGTACGGCAACCTGAAAGAGTTGGATCTGAGCATCAATATGGTTGGAGACATGGGGGCCAATGAGCTCTTCTTAAAATGTGATATATCGCAGCTAACAAAGCTGGAGTGAGTATTGCTCCTACAAATCCATTCAGCTCTGCTTGTCAACATGGATGAATAGATCTCAATAATCCAGTCACACTTTGTATCTCTTTGGCAGGATGTACCACTGTGGCCTCACATTGTTGAGCTGTGGAAGCATCGGGAAAGCTCTGAAGGTCGAAGCCAGCACTCTGGTAGAACTCAATTTGAGCAACAACAACTTGAAAGACGCAGGCTTTGCACTCATCTGCGAGGGCATGTACGCATGGTGTAGTCTGGAGAAACTCAAGTAAGGATGCCTTGCTCTTATATTTCTCCTTTTGGTTACTTGCTAACTGAAATGAAAATGCTGAGATAGAATAATTAAGTTTTTTCTGCAGTATAAAGCATTGATTAAAATAATGTTCTCTTATTACTCTTCAGTGTTTCAAGGTGTGGAATCACTACTGCGAGTTGCATTTATCTGGCAAAGGTCCTGTGTTCAGTCTCCCAGCTCTATAATGGGTTGATGCCGAAAAAAGACTGGCAGGCAGTGGAGCTGAAGGAGCTTGACCTCAGCATGAACTGCCTCGGAGACAATGGAGCCAGAGAAGTATCGGCTGGACTCAGGAATCCTTGCAGCCATCTGAAAACTCTCAAGTAAGTCCTTTTCAAGACTGAATTCTTCATGACGCAAATGTTATGTTAGAAGAGCAGTATGCTATAATGTGATGTGTGTTCCATGTCAGCCTGAGTCACTGCAGCCTGACTGATGACTGCTGTGCAGAGCTTGCATCTGGACTTGCTTCGAAGGAGAGCGTTATCAGCGAGCTGGACCTGTCTGGCAATGACCTTCAAGATAGGGGAGTGAGGCAGCTCTGTGTGGGACTCCGAAACCCTCAGAGTAAACTTGAAAAATTGTTGTAAGTTTCTATTTTAGTTTTACTACTTCTTAAAGATTTCCCCCGAAAATTAAGTTTTACATTTTGTCAGTCAAAACAACTACCAACAGTTATGTAATGAGAGGTCCCACAGTGGCTCCAAATATTTCTGTTTTTATTCCCCTACAACAGGGGTCGGTAACCTTTACTAGCAAAAGAGCCATTTTGCCACCAAATAAAAGGTGTCTGGAGCCGCAACACATATTTCATAACACGGCTTAAGTTGTGTATATAGTTATACTATATTTGTTGCATTTATGAAATTACTGAAAGACAAAGGAGAATGTTGAGATTGTATTGTTATTTGTAATCGTTATTAGGACAACACCAAACTCTTTAGCGGTATCAACTCAATTATTTCTTCTTGCACCACATCAGAGTTCACATACCTGCATAACAGCGCTGTCTGTTCAACATCATTTACATCACTTGACTCATCACAGGCGATTGAATATGCTTCAGCTGAATTGATGTTCTCCATTTGCTGTTTGGTGATGTGTGTTGCCATTTTAATGGTCCTGTCCTGTCCCTGACATATCTCTAATTTTCTGAACAATTTCATCTTTGTTTTTGAAGTCCAAAAATAGATGCTCTGATATTTTTAAGAATGCTTCTTTCATGTATTCTCCATCTGTGAGCGGCTTTCCACGACCTACTATCTCCTGAGCGGCCACAAAACTAGCAGTAGTAGTTAAGTTTGAAGATTTCATCCATTTCTTGAAAGAATATTTGCTCTGCTCCAGCTTGGTACTTTTTGGCAAATGCTGTGTGTCTGTTGAAATGTCTTTCGACATTACATTTTTTGTTGTTAGCTAATTTCTCGCCACGTATCAAGCAGACAGGTGAGCCAGCATCGTTGGCAATAAAAGCAAATGTATCTGTCCACGCAGAATTAAACTCTTTTTTCCTCCGAGACTTTTCTTTTTTTAGTTGTATCCATTGTTAGTTTACCAAGTTAGCCGGTGGTCGGAAACTCAATATTAGCCCCCTGCAGGGAAAGGCGCCCGTCGACGCAGGAGAATGTGACGCATATTTTAGTGGACGAAATGTAAAAATTAAATTTAAATGTATTTCAGTGTCACAATATCACCTCGAACTCCAAGAAAAGAGGTGTTCCGTTTGATAGATTGTCCACTGTGCAACAAAAATACATAAAAATAATGTTATTTATTTGCATGTTTTTCTTTGTCAAAGCTTCAGGGAGCCACTGCAGAGGGGTTGAAGAGCCGCATGTGGCTCCTGAGCCGCAGGTTGCCGACCCCTGCCCTACAACACGCTTCAAAAGACTGCAACTTAGAAACTTACCAAATATATTCAAATCTGTTATCATATTTATAATTCATGATGGAGATGTGGGTTACAATCACGAGACCTGTTTACATGGAGTCCTACATTATATGCTCTGGTTTTATTCAGAATATTTAAAGAAGCTGTATGTGGAAGAGGGTTAGTATGAAGATGTAGCATTTGCCGACTTTGCTGCTCAGATATTTAAATTGAACTGCTCAGCAATCCGTCTGCAGTTGACTTAAATATGTTCCATATCTTTTTGCACTTTATCCAATATGTGTATCCTGTTCAATAAATGTGGACCGTGTTTGGCCCTCGACGTAGTCCCAGTTTTTAATGTTGGCCCTCTGTGATTGAGTTTGACCCCCCCGGTCTACTGCTTGCTTTGTGCAGTTTCTCCTCTGCTCGGTTTCGCAAAGGGCGGGGCTCCGCCCCCTACACACACACACACACACACACACACGTAAACACACCTTCACCTGAGAGCCGGCTCTTTCGACTCCCGAACGGCTCTTTATTTAGGATCTTTTGTAGCCTATATTTTACCTTAACTTTGAAAAAAAAAATCATGGTTTATGTGTTGAAAACCCTTTTGCTTTCAGTGTTTTTATGAGAGACCTTATAATTGCCTAATTCTGTGCATTTATTCTGTGACAAAACCACTCTTACATTTGTTTATTTCAATTAAACTTTTTTATTGCACAAATTAACAATAAACTTCAAACAAATCGAGGCTGTGACATAGCTGAAGGAGAGAAAACAGCAACTTTTAGAATTTAGTTTTTTAAAAGTATGTGGCATATTATAAGTGATGCATTATACTGTATGTGTTGTGTTTGCAATGTATAATAGTGACTGAATAGTAGTAGAGAAAACAATGCTTCAATGGTTCTAGGTACTGTCAGGTAAATTAATCCATATTGGAAAGACTATCGTATGTATTTGTTTACCTCAATCAATATATATATATATATCTACACTACGAATATGTTTCTCTGCAATTATGTATTTTCTGCACTGAGTGTATTACAAACATAATAGGGACACTTCCCCTTTAAGAGAACAGGTCAACAAACCATTACTTCCTGACTGCTGACGGAGGAGCGTGTAGGCGCCAAACTGGGACCAATGAGGAGAAGGTCAATGCCTACTCCTTCTATGTAGCCGCATGTTTTACGACTCTCGGGACACACCTGGAGCGGAGCCGTGAGATCGCAACGATGGGGCTTTTTGAGCCATGCGGTCTATGGAAACGGCGACGCGAAATGTGTCCTCAGCTGAGAATATTTTCTTTGTTTGACTTATTGCGTTAAATAAATATATAGATTACATCAGGAGATTGCTGTTTTGATTCGACATTCAAGCTCCGAGTTCTTCAGCTTTTTCCTACCCATTAATTGGCGTCCCTGGGTGGGCATCCCGAAAGAGGAGAAGTGAAGAACGATCGCCGAGTATCGTTGACTGGTATTCATTGCACGTGCAAAAGATCAGGTGAGGGTGAACACCGGTTAAAAACAAATATTCACTGCAGGTAGACTAGGAAAACTTATTAATGAATGCCAGCAACAATGTTCGACGGTCATAGCTAATACAACTGCTGTTAAACGATAAAAAGCAATCCTGAATGTTGAAATACAAGCGATAAGAGCAAGCATCGAAGATATTAATGATGTTAACGATATGTATGAAAAGCTTTTGGAGAGCTCCAGCATAGTCTGGTTAGAGTTCTAGGAGAACTTATATTTAATCAACCAAATCCCTGGGGGTGTCCGGGCTGGTACCGGATAAAGCTTATGGTAAGCTTGCATTGAATGTAGTTTAATACGAAAACACCTTTGGAAGGTAGCTAAGAAAGCTTAGTTAGTTTAATGTTAAAAAAGTCCTTTGGAAGGCAGATAGGTATAGTTTAATTGAAAGACTTCTGGGAAGCCTAGCATTAGAAGCTAGTGTTGTTTACCAAAGAAGGATAGTGATTATAATCCTGAATTACGTGAGAACCGATGACGATAGCCTCATAGTCTCAGATGTTGTATATCATCTTCTTTGCGGCAAGCATAGTGTAAAACATGTAAAGATTTGTGTATTGTTGTATTGTTGTGAGTAAAGTGTGACTAAAGCAGGCCTAAGGCGAGGCTAAGCTAGCGCTGATATTTAGCTAATGCATTGGAGTTTGTAGAACGGGTGAAAACTGTTCAAACTGACTGGGGGACGGTTGTGAAATCAAAGAGAACCGTGGAGTGTATGTGAAGTAGTTTTAAGTTGGAAAAACGTGAAAGAAGGAGACGTTTTTGTGAAAGGCCTCAGAGATTAGGACCAGCTAACGGTGGCCACGTGATGCTGGGTCGCTAATTCCGTTTACGTGATGTTACGAGGCATGTGAGAGTAAATTGTGATAAACTAAACCTTGAGTCTTATGCTGGAGCATTTTGGGTGGAAATAAAATGCATAAGTGATGTAGTGACCGAGTGATTAAAACCAAAAATGCGAGTTTTCTCCAAACTGGAAGGAGAGAAAATTTAGAACAAAGAAACCTCCATTTTCTATCCTTCTTCATCCGGGGGGAATTTAAAAAACCCACATCCGGTTGATAGCTAAATGCCTCTGGTGGACAAAATTGAGACTACAACTAAAAGTTTATAGAAACTTTACAAAATTTAAACACCTCCACCTACAGGACGGCAATTAAAGCGCACCTAAATTTAAAACAGTGCACCAGCAGACAAATTGGTAAATTACAATTAAAATCCAATTGAATTGAGGAAAGCTAAAGAGAAGAAAAAGGTGAAACCAGAACCCCAGACTGTAGACCGGACGTGAGAAAAAGGACTGACAAGAGAACATGACTCCCCAGCAACGGGGATCCACACTTCCGGAACCAGGTTGTATATCTGCATTCACACACACTATCATAGTCAATTAAAGGAGGCTGAATTGTAAAGTGTAGAAAACTGTCTCTTATATGTTTTTGAGAAAACATGTTTAATAAGTGTGTGGATGACTTTTTGTGTAATTCTGGAGCAGACAGAAATGATTAGAACAGAACAGAGCCGCAAAATACCAGCTAATGATAGATTACGTTCAGAATAATAAATAATAATAAAAGACTTTAGTCAAGAAGTGTCAGCATAACTCATTTAACACACACGGTCACGGCTTCTTTGTATCCCTCTGTAAAAGGCCGGCGTGATTCCCTCTTGGATGGCTGTCCGTTCCCACCTCTCCCAAAAATATTCAAACCTCATGACATTTTGTGAAAGACTATAATCGTCGACAGACGAATAGTAGGGAGATAGAATCTTCTGAGAGTTTAGTCTAAACAGTGTAGGGAGCTAGAAGCTCCTGAGGGTCTGATCGTAAATGTCATGAGGAAATATGGTGAAGAGAGTTTGTAAGATAATAGGGAATGAAACAGCTGACAAATTATTTAAGAAAATAAAGTTTTGGTAAACTCATCTGTTTTAGAAATACCAGACTATAAGAAGCCTTTTATTTAAACAGCAGACTTCATGACATTAGTATTAACACAGAACCATGGAGATAAGAGTAGACCAGTGATTCACTACTCTTCACAAGTAGACCCAGTAGATAAGGCGATGCCTGACCGCACATGAGCAGTAACTGCAGCTTCAATGGCAGGTCAGGCCTCTGCATCAAGTGTTATTCAGGCCATTGACTTTAACAGTGACACATGCAGTGTCAGTTTCGTTTTCACAACCGCATCTGACTATAGAATAATGTACAACTTTGATCCATCTACATTATTTCCAACAGCTGAGGACGGAGAATCACATGACTAAACGACAGAGACGGACAAGGAACTTCACCAAGACCAGACTTGACTGACGTTCCCTAAGAAGAACCAAAGATAGAAATGTTTGTTAACGGATCATGTAAAGTAACCTAGAGGATCCGAATGTGACAAGATCTCTGTAGTGACACAGACCGACGTATTAAAAGCAGAAGCTCTACCCAATCATCTGTCAGCAGAGCAGCAGAACTGATAGCATTGACAGAGACATGCAGATAAAAGAAAGACAAAGTTGTAAATATCTACACAGACGGTAACTATGCATGTTCAACATGTGTTTGCTCAACAAGTACAGCATAAAGGTATGGTAACATTGACTAACAAACATATTACTCATTCTAATAGAAGACTTATTGAAGGCAGTACAGCTACCAAAGTATATTGCTTTATATAAAGGCACAACACATATGATAAGAACTGATCCAGTTTCAGTAGACAACAATATGTAAATGAGAAGACAAACACACCAGAACACAAGACAGAGATATTGAAAGAGATGCAGAATGCAGCTACAAAGTAAGAACAAGCCGTTTGGACTAAGAATAATTACATACAAGACAGAGACGACTGACGAAAGAACACTTGACCAGAGAAGAACTCAGTACTACCAAGAAGATTATATAAATGTGTGTATTGAGACACGGTATTTGAC
Source organism: Cottoperca gobio (assembly GCF_900634415.1). Taxonomy (NCBI): domain Eukaryota; kingdom Metazoa; phylum Chordata; class Actinopteri; order Perciformes; family Bovichtidae; genus Cottoperca; species Cottoperca gobio. The sequence continues at coordinate 23,300,279 of NC_041355.1, read as the reverse complement.
CATGTCTCAAAAGGGGGAGTATTATATTGAAGTATTATATTGAGTATTATATTAATAGAGTATATTCATAGCATTTGATTCAAAGGCCGAATGCCGAGAAACGGATATTCTGAACTAAATAAATATGAAGGTGTAGCTAAAGTGTTTACAGCTAAATGAACTGTAAAATAAGGTAATGTGGGTAAAGGATAATAATAATAATAATAATAATAATAATAATAATAATAATAATGATGATAATAATAAGCTTTATGTAAGAATTGCAGGTCAAAGTACTTGCACTGCAAAAACATAAAACATTAGACAGAATAAGAACATTTAGGGTACAATAATCAGTGTTGATGTAAATAAGTGTGAAAGACTAATGGTATAAAAGAACACGGGAAATCATGCCAAGTTTCCCTATCTGTGCCGGGAAAACTATCAGAGCCATATTTAGAAATATACCACCATTTGGAAAGGAAGAAGAGGGAGAGAAAAATATATCCTGGTGACACATAAATATATCACCACTTCTGTGAGAGACACTGACTCCTTAAAGCAGAAACTGGACCTCTTCGTGGTGAAGTCTGACTACACAGGGAGGTGGTACCCATAGGGGCGCTTGTCTCACCATCAGTGAAGATTCAACAACCCGAAGTTTTAGAAGGGGACTGTGACATGGGGGTCAGAGTCATCACAGGAGGGTGAGTATAGCCTGTACACCTGAGACTGCACAACCACATCAAATTTGATTTCTGTGACGTAATAACCTGTCCCTCTTCCCTAACAATATGCAGAACAGGTCAGGTGGGCAGAGGAACACAGCTGCGCCACGGAGAGGAGTGACATGTAAGAAAATAAATGATTGTGATCCATTATTCCTCACCATCGTTTCATCGCATCCCAGAGATTAGAGACGGTTTGTTTTAGGCAGCAGAGGTTTTAGGAGCAGGTCCACAAGGACACTTTAGGATAAAGGTAGAAAACAAGAAGACTGCAATCTCCAAGCAGTCAGTAGGAAAGGATATAAAGTTACTACAGTAAGAAATAGAATAGGCATGGAGACAGGATCTGTGGAGAAGAATATGTGGCTTGACTGCAAACTGTATACCACTAGCTCAGTAAATATAGTGTGTGTGTGTGTGTGTCTACCAGTCAGGCCCCTCCTTGCTTTAAGCCCAGTCCCAGTACTACTCGGACCAATAACAGAGTAAACCTGTCTGTTAACAATGATGCACAGTGTAACAGAACCACTCAGCCCAATTTGCAAAAATCTCATTAAGAGATTTCCAACTCACAGAACCAATAGCACAAGACAGAAATATGTGCATTGATGACACTGGTCGAGTGTTTCTATGTTTGGCCCACAACAGGTCAAACTCTTGTGAGCTTGAACTCGGCTGAAGAGAAACACAGCACCTGGGGAGAGCTTCAGCTCCACAGCATACAAGAGATGCAGTAGGAGTCCCCCGGGGAGTGCCAGAGATCAAATTGGAGCAGGTTTTGACTCATTGTTTTTATGATGGGCAACTACTAATAAGAATGTGGATTAATTACATTCATTGCATCTAACAGAGGTTTATTAATTATTACAAGGGATGCTGTTAAGGGACAAGCTGAACAACAAGCAGCTTCCAGCTTATTGACATGATAGAATGTCTTTAGACGTGCTCCTAGCAGAGAAAGGAGGTGTGTGTGTGCCATGTTTGGATCATCAATTATATCAAATAATACTGTTTCAAAGAGATCAGTTACTAGAGCCTTACAAAGATTGACAACATTATATAAAGAATTAGCAGAGAATTCAGGGGTAGAGAATTAGTCTGGTGATGCTATGGAAAGACGGTCCGGGAGATGGAGAGTTCTCATGTCACTGGTATCTTCAGCATTAATAGCTATATCAATATTAATTTGTACATTATCTCCACCGATTTATATTTTGTAAATATTTATGCATTTTTTATATTCATGTGCCAGCTAACCCAGAGCAAATTCTTTGTAGGTGAAAACCTACATGACAAGAAAGATTATTCTGATTCTGAATACTTACTGTATGTGGATGTTGTTATATACCATAAATTAGAAGCCGCATGACGAGATTGATTGATATCACAAAACAAATGTACACGAGTATCAGCCCCGCTCCATAGATTTATGCAATTTGGTCCTTGATAGAACTAGCCTGATTACAGAACGGAATTGCATTAGACATGGTGCTAGCTGAAAAAGGGGGTGTCTGCAAATTGTTTGGCTCTGTGTTGTACTTTCATCCCAAATAACACAGCCCCTGATGGATCCTTTACCAGAGCTTTGAAAGGACTTGACAGACTCAGCAAAGAGCTAGCATCAAACAGGGGGTACTCATAGACTATGATATAGAGCAGGAACACGACAGCCAGGAGGAAGATGATTTCGTGTGAATAACTCTACAAAGTGTTCTTTGGCTGCCATACCGAAGCCACTGACTTTATTGTAGTTACAGTCTCTCAGTCGTATACAGATATTACAATCTTATACAGACATTAAAAGTTTACTAATATTTACTGTCTTTTACTGGAAGTGTTTTTTATTATACTGAAGCTAATTGTCTTTATGCTGGAATAACAAATGAAGTTCTTTGGTTTTATACAGAAGGTACTTTTTATGACTGGAATAAAAACAAGTGCACTATGAATGTATTCTTGTATACCATATGCTGAATTTGTACACCACTCGGTGCCTTATATTTACTGGAGATTATACACACCATAAATGGTGTGTAAAGGGGGAATTGTCAGGTAAATTAATCCATATTGGAAAGACTATCGTATGTATTTGTTTACCTCAATCAATATATATATATATATATATATATATATATATATATATATATATATATATATATATATATATATATATATATATATATATATATATATCTACACTACGAATATGTTTCTCTGCAATTATGTATTTTCTGCACTGAGTGTATTACAAACATAATAGGGACACTTCCCCTTTAAGAGAACAGGTCAACAAACCATTACTTCCTGACTGCTGACGGAGGAGCGTGTAGGCGCCAAACTGGGACCAATGAGGAGAAGGTCAACGCCTACTCCTGCTATGTAGCCGCATGTTTTACGACTCTCGGGACACACCTGGAGCGGAGCCGTGAGATCGCAACGATGGGGCTTTTTGAGCCATGCGGTCTATGGAAACAGCGACGCGAAATGTGTCCTCAGCTGAGAATATTTTCTTTGTTTGACTTATTGCGTTAAATAAATATATAGATTACATCAGGAGATTGCTGTTTTGATTCGACATTCAAGCTCCGAGTTCTTCAGCTTTTTCCTACCCATTAGTACCTGTCTGCACTTATCTCCACAGTCACCTCCTGGAATGGTTGCAGGACGGCGCAGACCTCTTTCACCAGCTCCCATTCCTCTTGGCTTAATGGCTCAATAGATGCGTTGATGAGGGCCAGGGTGGAGATGATGGCATCTTTTATTTCAAGCATTCGTTTCAACATATAAAATGTTGAGTTCCACCTGGTGGCACACTCTTGTTTGGGCCTCAGTTCAGGAATCCCCATTTGGCGCTGTGTGGACTTTAGCTTCTGTGCTGCTACTGTGCTTTTGTGGAAAAACTCCACAACAGCCTTCACCTTATCCACGGTTGTTTTGATCACTTTCAGAGCATCTCTAACCACCAGGTTTAGTGTATGCGCCAGACATGGGTGATGGGTCCAATTTTTATGGCTTTGGTGATGTTTGCAGCATTATCACTCACACAGCACACCACTTTGTCCTCTACTTGCCACTCTTTTGCCACTCTTAGTAGCCTCCTCTGCCAAGTTTTCTGCAGTGTGTCTGTCGGTGCACTCAAAGCAGTCCAGAGGGCAAGATGTCATCTTGTAATCTTCAATAAAGTGGCAAGTGACAGACATGAAAGAGCAGGTTGTTCTGGAGGTCCAGCAGTCAGTTGTCAGGCAAACTGATGGAGCTTTTTTCACCCTTTCTTGCCATAATGCACGTTCTGTGTCATATAGTTTTGGGATCATTGTTTGGGAAAGTGTTTTTCTACTGGGTAGAGTGTATGTGGGATTTAGGGCTTTGACAAAGTTTTTCATTCCTTTGTTCTCCACAATGGAAAAGGGTTGAAAATCAGAAGCTACCATTTTAGCCAACTCATCATCAATACTGTGCTGTTTGGCTGGAACCTGCTCTTATAGTGACCTTCGTTTTGCAGTGAAGACACTCTGTTTTGTTGTTCCCAATATCTTTAAACTGCAGCCAGATGCTGCTTCGCTTTCTAGTGTCACTCATAGTTAAACTACAAGACAATGCAAGACGCACACACGCTCCTCAGTCCTCACCGCTCTGTCTCTCTCTTCACTTGCAGTGGAGTCAAGTGGTGTGTCTGCCCCGCCCCCTCTCTGTTTACGCATCCTTAATTCTCACGTGAATGCCGCATGCTGGTCGCCATGCTGGCCAATCATAACAGACCTCTGTCGTAACCAGAGCTGGGACTGAGCACTGAAAGTGAAACCTAAGCAGCGAATGGGCAAAAAACTGGGAGCCGGCTCTCACTCGATGCGAGCCGGCTCTTCTGATTCACTACAAAGAGCCGGCTCTCAGAGCCGATGCTTGTGCGCATGACCCATCACTAGAGGGGAGAACTAAAAACAAATCCGCTGCTAAATGTTTTACTTTAAAATGACACAATATAATTATTTATTACCTGTTAATCATGTTAAATGTCAGCTCAAAATTGTCTGTGAGCCATATTGCGTTATCGAAAGAGCCATAGGTTCCCGACCCCTGTCCTAGAGGAACATTTATTTGGGGGGGGGGTTACGATTGATTTAACTTTTGCGACAGATTTCCAAGTTGGTCCATCTGTGGAATTAGCGATTTAGCTAACAAGCTATTTCATTAGATTCAGTTTTGTGACGATGTTGAGTTTCTCTTTAACTGTTTCACATCTTGATTTAACAGTCTCAATGTTAGAATAAATCAGTTTCAACACATCTTAACAATTGAACAGTTTAACCCAGGCTAGCACATCCTGGGTTAAACTGATCTCTGTGGCTGATGATGCTGACAGGTGGCCTATTTGCTTTATTTTGTCACAAATCAAAATCATATTTGTGCTTATTTTCTGTCCCCTCAGTTCAGACTTGAGTGGATATGTTTGGTCAAAAACGTTGTGCTTTGTCTCATAGTGTTGTTTCACATCACCACTGTTAATGAGCACCACGGTCTCTGAGCATATGAGACGCTGGTGTTGTGCTCCAGTGGGAAGGATGAACATGAATGAGTCCATTCTGGGTTGAAAGCTCTGTTGACTTTTCTCTTCTTGTTGAGCGCCATGAGTAGTTATTGTTCTCTCCCTGTCTGCCGCTCACTCGTCTCTTAGTCTGTGTTTCTCTCCCTTTCTCCGTCTTCTCTCCCTGTATCGCCAACTCGTCTTTCCGCCTGTCACGCGCCTCTCACCTCTCATCTGTCTGTATTCAGAGTCGCAGTGTTTGCCGCCTGGAATGCACATATTTGATTGGCTGTGTAGCATCACGTGGGATGGCTTAACTCGCATGTAATTGGTCTGTGAGTTTCCTGAACCGCTAAACCAGTGCCTTAAAAACGAGAAATGCTGCGCCGGTTAAAATTGAAAATCCCTCAATAATTTATTGATTATAGGTCCGGGTCCGGATAGGTCGGCGTCTGGGTCTAGACTCGGACCACGGGCCGCCTGTCAGTGACCCCTGATCTAGTTCAACACATTGTGTATTTGAGTTATGTTTTCTAAAATATATTGTTCAGTATAGCCGACACCACCTTATCAAAGTGAACTCAAAGTGGGGAGAGTTAATTATTATATTTATATACATTATTTATGTGGATGTATTGCATTATTGTTCCATTTGTTTTCTCAATAATGCTTTTAGATGCATATTCCATAACACTGCACAGTTAAAAGCAAAATCTACTTTTCTCCCATGGTGGCGTTTCTATCCATCTGTAAAAAGATGGATTTGTTTGCGTTGAACACTAAAGGGCTTACTCTGTATACAGTATACTATAGTATAGTATAGTTTCATCTCATGTTTCTCTCCAGACTGAGGACCTGTGGCCTGAGCTCGAGGAGCATTCAGTTACTGACCGCTGCCCTGAAGTCAAACCCCCAACATCTGGCAGAGCTGCATCTGATGGGCAACGATCTGAACAACTCGGGAATCAAAGTGTTAGTGGAACTAACAAAGAACGAGAAATACTGCTTACACAAAATAGAGTGAGTACTGATATTAATGAGCTGTGTTATCAATAAAAGTCCACAGTTGAATTGCTGTCTGACTTCTGCATCCTCTTTCCTTTACCCTAGTCTTCATGAAGGAGCATAATAGGCGGATATAGAAGAATCTTTCATTTATGTTATTTTTTTCTGCTCAGTCTAAAATGACTCGTTTAGTTCTGACTGCAAAGGAATTGCCACTCACTTTCAGACTTAATCTCAGAAGCATTCATTCGTCCTGTTTTTACTTTCAGTGTGTCGGCAGATTGAGGAGACAAACACAAGGACACAACCTGCTCAAACTTCGTTCATACTTACTGTACACACCAACTCCATGGTGAGAAGGTCCTTGTATTTCTCTGCATATTGTAGCTACAATATGCTTTGTGTACGCCGTTTAAACAGTTTCAGAAAAGATGCTATATACCTGTTAGGTGCCAGGCAGGTTGTGTGTTGGTCTTGCTGCGTTTTTTCACTCCTCCCCCTCTTCTCTCACCTGTCAGCTAATTAGGTTGTGATTACCTGATTAGCTGGCCTATCAGGAGGAAGGGCCCTCAATAAAGGAGGACCAGGAAGAGCTGGCCCAGTCTCTCTTCAGCCTGTGTCGTGGTCTGCTGCTGATGTCCTTGACCAAGCAAATTCTATACAGTTCTATGTGTGTAGTAATGTGTGTGTGTGGTGTGAGGTTGTGGATTTAGGTAAATTGGGGTACCCTGTACATTTTCATCCACGTAGAGACTTCTTTGTTAGAAACACTAGTTTAGCAGGTTTTTGCCACCTCTGTATGTGTTTTACACTACTTGTTATTAGATCAGTTAGTAAAGGCTTTTGTTTGTGTTTTGTTTGAATGGACAGTAGTAGCTAGGCCTTGTTTTGTTATATTTATTTATTTTGTTTGGCACAACCATTTGGTCCCTTCCTCACCCCTACTTTTGAGAGTTCATTGGAACCAGTTTATTTGTGCAATAAACAATTATACACGTTCACTCCTATGACATATACAGGACTGTCTCAGAAAATTAGAATATTGTGATAAAGTTCTTTATTTTCTGTAATGCAATTAAAAAAACAAATGTCATGCATTCTGGATTCATTACAAATCAACTGAAATATTGCAAGCCTTTTATTATTTTAATATTGCTGATTATGGCTTACAGCTTAAGAAAACTCAAAAATCCTATCTCAAAAAATTAGAATAGTTCCTCAGACCAAGTAAAAAAAAAAGATTTATAACAGCAAAACAAAATCAAACATTTGAAAATGTCCATTAATGCACTCAGTACTTGGTTGGGAATCCTTTTGCACGGATTACTGCATCAATGCGGCGTGGCATGGAGGCAATCAGCCTGTGGCATTGCTGAGGTGTTATGGATGCCCAGGATGCTTCAATAGCGGCCTTTAGCTCATTAGCATTGTTGGGTCTGGTGTCTTTCAGCTTCTTCTTCACAATACCCCACATATTCTCTATGGGGTTCAGGTCAGGGGAATTGGCAGGCCAATCGAGGACAGTAATGCCATGGTCAGTACACCAGTTACTGGTGGTTTTGGCACTGTGGGCAGGTGCCAGATCATGCTGGAAAATGAATTCCTCATCTCCATAGAGCTTTTCAGCAGACGGAAGCATGTAGTGCTCTAAAATCTCTTGGTACACAGCTGCATTTACTCTGGGCTTGATGAAACACAGTGGACCAACACCAGCAGCTGACATGGCTCCCCAAACCATCGCTGACTGTGGGAACTTCACACTGGATTTCAAGCAACTTGGATTTTGCTCCTCTCCAGCCTTTCTCCAGACTCTGGCGCCTTGACTTCCAAATGAAATACAAAACTTGCTTTCGTCTGAAAAGAGGACTTTGGACCACTCTGCAACTGTCCAGTGCTTCTTTTCCATAGCCCAAGTCAGACGCTTCTTCCGTTGTCTTGAGTTCAGAAGTGGCTTGACCATGGGAATACGGCTATTGTAGCCCATTTCCCGGACACGTCTGTGAACAGTGGCTTTTGATACCTGGACTCCAGCTTCAGTCCACTGTCTTTGAAGCTCCCCCAAATTCTGGAAGCAACTCTTCTTCACAATGCTGTTAAGGCTGCGGTCATCTCTCTTGGTTGTGCAGCGTTTCCTGCCACATATCCCCCTTCCAACAGACTTTTTGTGGATGTGCTTTGAAACTGCACTCTGTGAACAGCTTGCTCTTTGAGACATTTCTTTTTGTGTCTTACCCTCCTGATGGAGGGTGTCAATGATGGTCCTCTGGACAGCAGTCAGATCAGCAGTCTTCCCCATACTTGTGATTTAGTTTACTGAACCAAGCTGAGTGTTTTTCAAGGCTCAGGAAACCCTTGCAGGTGTTTCGAGTTAATTAGACGATTCAAGTGATTCGTTGAACACCCTACTAGTATACTTTTTCATGATATTCTAATATTTAGAGATAGGATATTTGAGTTTTCTTAAGCTGTATGCCATAATCAGCAATATTAAAATAATAAAAGGCTTGCAATATTTCAGTTGATTTGTAATGAATCCAGAATGTATGACATTTTTGTTTTTTTAATTGCATTACAGAAAATAAAGAACTTTATCACAATATTCTAATTTTCTGAGACAGTCCTGTATATCATTGGTTGTTGTGTTATTGTCCCCCTTTTCCCCTAGCTACACCTTGGGGACGTACCCAAAATATATCTTAAAACAAAAGGCTGCTAGCAATTCAAATTATTTTTGTGATGTGAGGGTAAAGTATAAAAAGAAATGAAAGTGATGTATGTCATACAATATATGCCTAGAGAAGTATTGTTATACTCTAGTACTTTATTTATTCTGGAATATTTTCAGGAAAAATGTGATATAATCAAAATGTATCTTAAAACAAAAGGCTGTTAGCATTTTAAAAATATTTTAGTGATTTATTTTGTATTACTACTTTGTAGGAATAATTCTTTTTATGGAGTGCTTTCATTCTAAACTGCATTTGTTTCCTTATGTAGCTGTGCTCAGAACCTAAAAGTAAGATAATCAGAAGAGTGAGAGGGAAATGTATGATTAATGTACTGTATCTTAGTCAATAAGATTTAATTTGTTCTCTGCTTTTAACCCATCCTTGTACCAGGAGTCTACTACTAGGAGCAGTGTGCAGTGGTGCCCTTGATCAAGGCCACGGCAGGGCAGGAGGTGAACTGGGACCTCTCCAAGTAGCAGTCACACTCCATTTTTTTAGGTCTGGTCGGTGACTTGAACCAGCAACCAGCAATATGTGCCTTAAGTATTCTTTTTATGTACCATAATGTTAAATCTGGTGTACGGATTGTAATAAAATGTATTCTCTGACAGCACAAAGTTCAGGTGTTTTGGTTCATTGCAGGTTCATGTCTGTATTGTAGCAGCAGTGGCCAAACTCCGTAATTTCAGTAAATGATGCGTCCGACGCCAGTTGACATAACGGTACCTGGGATGTGTCTGTCTGTACAGCACAGCAGGCAGCATCTCCTGTGTCATCGCAGTGAACACTGAAGCAAAGGTAAGCTATAGGGAACTTTCCAATGTAACACAATAACAACTATAACATCAGTTTGTCAGCATCCAGAGCTGGTTATTTCAGGGACGTTTGTTATGTGAGTGCATAAGATACACTCATAGTTAAGTGCTAGTGATAGTGAGGGCTTTGAGGTCATGGTAATTTAATCAAGGCGAGCAGTGCCAAAAAGTGCAGTGGGCAGTGTGTTCAGCGGTCTGTTCGCTGATTAGGCCTGTGTGGCGCAGTTTCAAGGGAGATATATCCCACCTGACAGTCATGCGGGAATCTTCTTTGTCCATCATCCTCCTGCCGTCACCACAACAATAAACAGAGCTGCAGCCCCGCCTGCAAGGTGATGCTGATGACACGCAGACAAGTTAAACACCATCGGCTCTGCAGTGTAGTGTCCGCTGCTTCTTCATTGTGGCAGTGTCTCGCAGGAATGTCTTGCTGACATTGTTTACAATCCACGCAAACTTATTTCATTAAGATTTCATTGTGAGTTGGGACAGTTATTTTGTGCTGGTATGTCAAATCCACATATGAGCTGTACTCATCATGAGCTGAGCAGGTGTAAGGCTGTTGTCCTGTGATGTTTCTGTGTATGGTTGTCCATTAAAAAATACCAACAGATCGCGATATGAACAAAGCAATTATAGTAAGGTTACTGTTTATTTTCAATTCCCCAAACCCAAAATATATTCCAATAACAAGGAGCGTGATGAAGATGCAGTCACATAAAGTTCATTCAGTGCAGTTTTGAACCTGCTCGTGTCCGTGCTAAGGGTGCCTGTTACTGGGAGAGTGACGTCACTAGTTTTACCAATTAACAAACTCACTAATTGGCTATCTGCAATAAGCAGAGAACAGACGGTAAAGATGTGGATAGATCCAATATATTATTTTGTGATATGCCTCTGTATTAAATATACCTTTTTTATATTAATTTAAATGTTTAATAAAAAGTTATACAAGAACAAAATAATGTGTTTTTTGCACATAAAAGCATGTAAAGATAATAATAATAATACATTTTATTTAGAGGCGCCTTCCAGGACACCCAAGGTCGCCTTACAGTGCATTTAAAAGTTAAAACAACTAAAACAAAGACGGAAAACAAATTAGTCAAACCGACATAGATAAAACAGGCAAGACAAGAGTGTGGAGTGACGGAGTGAAAGAAGGATCTGTGATAACAAGTTGGTTGTGTGTTAGAGTGAGTAGGCCAGTTTAAACAGGTGGGTTTTGAGGTGGGATTTGAAAGTCGTAATGGAGTCAGACTGTTTGATGTGTGGAGGCAGAGAATTCCAGAGCCTGGGCGCGGTGCAGCTAAAAGCCCTGGCTCCCATGGTGCTGAGGCGGGAGGTGGGGACAGTCAGGAGTCCGGCTGAGGATGAGCGCAGAGAGCGGGAGGGGGTGTATTCCTGGAGGAGGTTTGAGAGATAGGTGGGGGCGAGGTTGTTGAGGGCTTTGTATGTGAGCAGAAGGTTTTTGTAATCAATCCGGTGCTGAACAGGGAGCCAGTGAAGTTGGATGAGGATGGGGGTGATGTGGTCAGACGATTTGGTGCGGGTGATGATCCGGGCAGCCGAGTTCTGAATGATTTGGAGTCTGTTGAGTAGTTTTGTGGGTAGGCCAGAGAGGATAGCATTACAGTAGTCAATCCGGGATGTGACAAATGCATTAACCAGGATTTCAGTGCTGGATTGTGACAGGGATGGGCGGAGTCTGGAAATGTTACGGATATAGAAGAAGGCAGTCCGGGTGATTATGTGGGGTGCAAACGAAAGGGTGCTGTCCAGGATGACGCCAAGGCTTTTGACTTGGCTGGTGAAGGATACAGGGAAGCCGTCGATCATGATGTTTGGGGGTGGGGTGGTTAGGATTTTGGAGAGGGTGTTTTTGGAGCCGATGAGCAGGGCCTCAGTTTTGCTACCGTTTAGCTTCAGGAAGATGTTCTAGAAACCCAAAAGAAAACCTGAAAATGAGCATGGTATGTCCCCTTTAACGTTAACGATAGCTTTGGTCAAACAAATTACACAAAAAGGCCAATGTATGCAAGTCGAGTACAAAGCATTTATCCGTTGGTCTATTTAAAATGTTTTTCTCTTTGTTGCACACAATTCTGGTGCAAACCTTTAATGCATAGGCCTACTTAAAAATACACTTTCATTGTACATTTATGTTGAACACTAACGCTATAAAAGAAGAAAATAAAAAAAATAAACTGCAAAGATAAACTGAACAGAGACTCATCCATGAAATCAATAGAAACTTACCTTTTCCCGCTATAGTTTGGTCACTGCGGCTACAAATACCTGCTGTACCTATGATATGCTGGACATCCTCAGTAGGGACTGAAGTGTTTGCCTGACAGGACTTTTTTCCACAATAAATACCTTCTCTGCACAGGTTTATAACTGTGTTGTTATTCAGTATGTACAATGGACGTTTCAAGTTACCTGTTCTGAATTTACACTAAGTTTAGCTTTCTATGTCCTCTGGTAACAGTAGCTTTAATATCTAACGCTGATTAGATAATTACTGTTCATATTTTATGCCTTAAACTGATATTCCCTCTAATATCCAGCAGGGGGCGACTCCACTGGTAGCAATAAGAAGTCCGGTTGTGTAGAAGTCTATGAGAAAATGACCCTACTTCTTGCTAGTTTCAAGTTTCTTTATTAGAGCATGATGTTCATATTGTAAATTATGGTCCCATTTAGAGTAAAATAGACAATAAAGTAGGGTATGCATTAGGCATACCTGTCAACATTGGAATTTCAAAATAAGGGACTCCGCCCATACTTCAACAGCTCTGAGCCACCCAGCCCCCATATAATGTAAATGTCAACACATAAGGGACGGGTTCAGGAAATACATGTTTATTTAAAGTATGTATTACTTGTACAGACATGTTTATAAGATGTATGTACTTTAATTGCATATATACATTTTATTCAGTGTGGGAGTCCCTAGCATATGCAAGTAATGCACAGCATATGCTGTAAACGTAGGTTGCCGACTTTGCCTGCCCCAAGGCTAGCTGAAGGCTACATTCTTTTTGGCGCAAAGCATTGACATCTTTCCCTTAATTTTGGTCACTTGGTCTGCCTCAGAAACAGTTCTTGTCCCACATGAAGTCATTGACAGTGTATGTGTTTGTGCCTCTTGGCGTGCTTGTGCTTGGACGATTTTTCTTGCTGCAGAACAACGACGTGTGCAAAGCTAACATCTGAATGCACACTTTACAAAAAGCACGAGTTTGCCCGACTCTGCTTTTTATTAAATAAGGGAAGGTCTCCTCCCATTTGGCAGGTACTTGCATAAAGTTTTAACTTCTTTGGCAGGTACAATTGCGTCTCCATCTATCTCCCGTTCACTGTGACTCTCATCCATATGTTTTCGTCTTCTTCTGTGTTATTGTTTCTGTTTTCTTCTTCTGTGTGTTTACTGCCGGATAACGTTTTTCAGCTAAAGTTAAACATAATACTGCTACCTGCTCTACCGGAGGCCACTTTACCACTGTACACTTTTTTAAATTAGACCTATTTTTATTTTTGAAAGGTTAAAAATACGGGATAATCCCGGGAAAAACGGGAGGGTTGACAGGTATGCATTAGGGCGTGGCTACCTTGTGATTGAGAGTTGTGTTGTCCTTGTCTTACAATTTTATTACTATTATTATTTATTTATTTTATGGGCTTTTGTGCCTTTAATGATAGTACATCTTTACATTATATTACAGTTCATTTAGCTGACACTTTTGTCCAAAGTGACGCACAATAAGTGCAAACAATGAGGATACAACTCCGGACAGCAAGAATCTTGCAAGTACATTAGCTTCAAATAGGTACAATCATTAAAGTACAGAACAATAGCTTCAAATAGGCCAAACCAATATAAGTGCTACATACAGGAATAAGAATTCATTTTAAAAAACTTTATTTTTCAATTATTGCCCAAGGTGCCTTAAGATTAGAAAAGGGTGAGAGAGAGGGGATGACATGCAGCAAAGGTGTTCAGTTCATGAAACAACATTTTGGTCGCCTAAAAATATCTTGTTCAGCAATTCAGTCGTACTCTGCATCATCCCCTCGTATCATTTCTGGTTCCAAAAAACCAAGAGGGCGACGGCCAAAAACCAGGATGTCCAAAATGCCAAACTGGAGGCTCCAAAGCCATAGTCCACAAACCAAAGGGTGACATCACGCTGTCTACATCCACTTCTTTTATAAAGTCTATGCCATCATCCAGTGGTGACTCAGAAGGATTACTAAGAAAAGTAAATATAGTCGAATTGTCCTGTAGACTGAATTAAAATGTTGGTGTTTACTTAGAGACTGATTGCATTGGGTGGTACACAAGCATCTATCAAAGCTAAAGCTAAAACTAAAATGATGTTAAGTAAAATATACATGTCTATATTGTCCCCTAGATGGGAAAGGGCTCTTTCAAATATGCCTGGGTTCTGGACAAACTGGAGGCAGAGCGTGAGCGCGGCATCACCATTGACATCTCTCTTTGGAAGTTTGAGACCAGCAAGTACTACGTCACCATCATTGATGCTCCAGGACACAGGGACTTCATCAAGAACATGATCACTGGGATGTCTCAGGTAAAAGAAGAGTGGGAAGAAGAGTAGAACATGAGAAAATGTATGACAGAGAGAGGTTAGTCTGAATTTTGTTGAGAGACTTCTCAATATCTCCCTCTTCACCCCTTTCAAGCCGACTGTGCTGTGCTGATCGTTGCTGCAGACGTTGGTGAGTTTGAAGCTGGCATCTCAAAGAACGGGCAGACTCGTGAGCACGCTCTCCTTGCCTACACCCTTGGAGTGAAACAGCTGATTGTGGGCATCAACAAGATGGATTCCACTGAGCCCAACCACAGCCAGAAGTGCTACGACGAGATTGTGAAGGAAGTCAGTACATCAAGAAGATTGGCTACAACCCTGACACTGTGGCCTTTGTGCCCATCTCTGGCTGGAACGGAGACAACATGCTGGAACCCAGCCCTAATGTGAGTCTGCTGTGAGACCCAAAGTATAATGATATGCTCACAGTATTTACAGATACCGTTGGAACTAGAAGGGCACTCAGAGGGCGCAGACCTCCTGCAATGCCAAATGCCCTATCTCACAATCTTAAAGGTTCTACGTGACATTCAGAACATTGATATAGCAGCAAACAACTTTTTGCTATGTAAAGATGTAGTGGAGTAATGGCTGAGCAGAGAACAAAGTCACACTCCCTCTGTGTGTGTTGTAATCTGAGCTTGGAACATCGGCCCCTTCCTTCATGTCCCACTGGTTAGATAATTACCACAATGCTGCACTGCGCTCATACGGTGGTTACAGCTAATAACGGTGGTGGGTCTGTGTTGTCACGGAAGCCCACACTCTAGTTCCCCAGGTTAACACTGTTAGCTTTTTCAGCACTGTTGCCCTTGTTAGCACCTTATAGGCTGAAATGCTAGCTTGCGCCATTTGGACTCAGCCACCTCCATGTTTGCTTGTGACGTCAAAGGTGAGAACCGTATACAGGCAATCCTGACCCTGACTCTGAATGTCATATATTAGACCTTTAACAAAAGTGAACAATAATGCGTGCATTCATGATTCGGATCTGCTCCAGTATTTAATGGGTTCTTCCTTGGCCCATGCTACGCCCTTCCACCAAGCTTACAAGATTCTTTCTGTTCGGTAGTGATGGCGAGATGAAGCTTCATGAAGCATTGAAGCTTTCCATCCAATTGGTTTGCACATGGGTCGAAGCTTCATGGTGCTTCATTTGCTCTACTGCACCATCAAGTGGACAATAAATGTAAAACTGGCGAAGTGCAAGGCTGCTGTGGATTTAAAGTATCTTTGCCATGAAAATGCTTTGATGCACACATATAAGACTGAATATAATGTTCTATTTAAAAATAAAGATTGATGTTTGAGAAGAGAGTGCCTGGAAATAAATGTGGGCGTACGCCTTAAATGATAGTGCAGTTTAAGATTGGACAGAGAGAAGGGGAATGACATGCAGCAAATAGCAGCAGGTCTGTTTCGGCAAGCATTTGAATGTGGGTCGCCTGCTCTATGAGCTACGCCACCAGGGATGTGTAATGTACACGTTGGATGTACATTATATTTGCAACAGATTTAGATTTGGTATCTTTACTTGCTCACAAGGAAGATGATGCTGGCGTGCATAACAATTGTTTCGCTAGTTGGCTGGCTCCATAATGATCCAATACAAACGCAATACCAACAGCAACAATGCATACTACAACAACAACAACAACAACAACAACCCACAAAGGTTATATAAAGTGTTGATTATGAGGGGGCTATTATTATTATCGGTTTGCTCCCCCTTATATTTCGAATCGCAGCCAAACCAGTTCCTGAATCAGTCACGAGGTACGGCAGGTTCACGAGGCTACGAACGTCATCACATACGTCATCAACACAAGCCTTGATATGCGCTTCACAAAAATCTTCCACGATTACTCGACACACGCTTCGAAGCCTCGACACGGAAGGACACATCACTAGTGTTCGGAGTTGTATCTCCATGATTGTTTGCACTTTTTGTACGTACAAAATCGTCAGATAAATGAACTGTAATGTAATGTAATTCAAATCAGGCCGGTAATTTTTCTGTAATTCTGCTGACAAACAGACAAACAAACCAAATCGAAAACATGACCTATAAACCCAAAATGTTAAAGTTATATCTTAAGTGAGAGTTACATATTTAAATGAAAAAAGGTGCAACTTCATTGTGATTTTAGACTTCCTCTGCTTTTGGGCCCTTTAATTAGTATGACAAGTCTAAAGGTGCTTTCGGACAGTGAGCGGTTGCTGCTTACGCCTCCATTGTCTTCAGTGTAAATACAGTTGCAGCCTTGTCGCTCTTGTGAACGTGCACATCTCTTTGCTGCTGAGTTTATGATGGTTGAACTTTTTCAAACAATAGGGAGGGAAACGATACATGACCTGATATTATGGGGCAGTCTCTGAGAGAACAGACACATCAATGAAGGGAAACAGTATGTGAGCAACATCAGCTTTAAAGTTTGATTATCTATTCTGGAAAAATAAACACTTATGATAATAGTTAAGGCCCAGTCACACATGTCCGTATGGCGGAAACGAATGCCGGCGCATACGAAATATCGGCATTACGCTGGTGTGCGTCCATATAAATTAGGGGTATGCTGGACATAAGTAGTATTCGTGAGGAACACGGCGTTTTGACGCTGGGGTACTGTGTTGAACGCTGAAGCCGTAAACATGTGTCGAGCATATCAAAGACGTTCGAGGTACGGCAGTCGTAAATCGATATACGTGACGTGAACCCAACAGCCAACGAATTGATACCGGGTGGACAACCTAATTGTTAGCTATGCATAAATTATGTCTGTCGTATCTGCAACATATTTAGACGTATGAAAGGGCCATATTTCTGGCGTGTTCGGTGTTTCGTCTGCGGCCTTCGAACGATCACGTGACCCGTGTCTATAAATATGTCGCCGATCCCGTCACAGAAACAACATTACCCAAGCAGTCAACATGCGACCCTAAGAGGACCGTGAAAACGGGAAAGGTGGCCGAGAAAGCACCCAGGGGCCGAGGTAGAGGAAAGGGCAAGAGGACCAGGCCATCATCTCCACCGGCCGCTGCATCATCACCATCAACATCCTCCTCCAGAGGCCGCAAAGAGTCTCCGTCTCCTTCCTGTGATAGCACCTGTGGCTCCCGTGAGTCTTCTGTCGCCTCCAACTCCTATGTGCAGCTCCAGGAGGCGACAAAGAGGAAGAGGAGAGGGCCAAGAAGTCAGACTTCTCATTGTCCGTTGACCATGAGGAGATTATGCTGGAGTTTCTCAGGGAGAATCCCATCATCTGGTACTGCAAGAGGAGTGACTACAGGAGGGCGGACAAGAAGGGCAAGCTGTGGGAAGACCAGGCTGCACTCATGGGCAGAACCGGTAAGATAATATTGTTGTGTTGACGTTTATCATTAACATATACACATGTCATTAGACCAGTGGTCTTCAAACTTTCTGTGCCAAGGCACACCAAAGACCAAGCCGGGATCTCAAGGCACACCTGTGTTTATATCCGATATTACCCTCTATTACACATTTATTTAGCCTGGCTAGCTATTCTCCTTCACACTAGCGGACAGCCTTTGATGTGGCACACTCTAATACTTCCCACCATGCGCAAATGGCCAAAACGGGGCTCGCTTTAACAGGTGTCTTTCTTTAATGATTGTTGCCGTTATATGTAGGCCGAAGCATATAAGGCCTATTCCATCCATCCATCCATCGTCCACCGTTTATCCGGGATCGGGTCGCGCAGGCAGCAGCTCCAGTAAGGAACCCCAATCTTCCCTTCTCCGGGCCACATCCTCCAGCTCCGACTGGGGGATCCTGAGGCGTTCCCAGGCCAGTGAGGAGATATAATCTCTCCACCGAGTCCTGGGTCTTCCCCGGGGTCTCCTCCCAGCTGGACGTGCCTGGAACACCTCCCTAGGGAGGCGCCCAGGTGGCATCCTTACTAGATGCCCGAACCACCTCAACTGGCTCCTTTCAACGTAAAGGAGCAGCTCCCTGCAGGGCTCCATTCAGGGTCTCCAAGAAGGCCGGATACTCCGAACTGCTGTTTGGGGCATAGGCACAAACAACAGTCAGAGTTTTCCCCCCCATAACCCGAAGGGAGGCGACCCTCTCGTCCACCGGGGTAAACTCCAATGTAACGCCTCACACCTGGTAGTGATCCACCTCTGCACTAGTTCCGGCTCCTTCCCCCACAGAGAGGTGACATTCCACGTCCCCAGAGCCAGCCTCTGCTGCCCGGGTCTGGTCCGTCGAGGTCCCTGACCATCACTGCCATACGTGTGACAGCGCACCCGACCCCAGCGGTTTTTCCCATGAGTGGTGGGCCCACAGGATGGATGGATGGGAGGCGCCACGTAGCTTCTTCGGGCTGTGCCCGACCGGGCTCCGTGGCAAACCCGGCCACCAGGCGTTCGCTGTCGGGCTCTCCCTCTGGGCCTGGCTCCAGACGGGGGCCCCGGGCTTCCTCTGGGCAGGGTCTCTCCTTTCCTTTTCCTTTTTTTCATGAAGTCGTTTTTGAACCATTCTTAGTCTAGCCCCGCGCCTGAGACCAATTTGCCTTGGGAGACCCTACCAGGAGCACTAGGCTCCAGACAACACAGCTCTCAGGTTCATAGGGACACACAAATCTCTTCACCACAATAAGGTGATGGTTCCCAGAGAGGATATAAGGCCTATTGTTACTGTGAAATAAGTGTGTAGGACAAAGTACTGAATGTACAGTGTTTCCCTGTCAAGACTGTTATTCTGTTTTATATTCACAACTCACTTGTCACATTGAACAGGTGCTTATGTTATTACATACACTAAATGCTTATGTTATTTAACTAATTAATATATGTGCACGTTTCGGTGTCAGCTTTGCGTATTTACATTCACTCCTCTGCGCTGCATCGCAAAGGGCAGAACTCCGCACACACACACACACCTACAGTCAGACACAGCGAAGGAAGGTAGAGGAGAGAACGTAAAGAATCCGGTTCTGGATAGGGGCTAACAGGGGCCTGTGCCCCTGTAACACAGAGCCTGGATCAACCTGTGCCCCCCCCTCCGAACGAAGAGTGTACAATAATAAAAAAGTACTGTTGTTATGCAACGGTCCATGCAGGGGCAGGGGGCTTTATTTTGATGGGCACACCATGCGGGGACAGACTAGGATCATACCATTATGTGAAAGAAGGAAGGGGGGCAGACGGCGGGTGTAGTGGTACAGGCCAGGTACACACAGAGCGATGGAGGAGTCGCATTTAAATGCAAGCGAATCGGGAGGAAGTGATGAACTGATCGAAGACCGAAAAAGAAGCAATCATGGTATTACTTGTGTTGTGCACTATTATTTGAACCTAACTAATAGTATTGAAGGCTTGAACACCCCCAGCAGTAAACCTAGGGACAACACTGAAGTACATTACAAATCATTCATAACCTTGTATAGTTAAATGCTATAGGCCTAATTGTTTCACAGTCCCACGGCACACCACTGCATTACGCTAATATCAATCATTTGTATTCCCATCAGATTTCCATCTTTTAGTCTGGTTCAAATCCCTGAGGGATACGAACACCCGTCTCCATAAGAAAAAGAGTGGGGATGGGGCAGCTGAGCTGACAGAGAGGGAGCGGTGGATCAAGGACAAGTTCGTCTTCCTGACGTCTGTTGTCCGACACAGGCGTGAGCCCTGCAAAAGTGTAAGTACTGCCCTAAGAATGACATATATCTGTGACCTCATTCTTTTAATGACTATATAATCTTCCGTCATATCGCTTATTTTTTGTATTATTGTGTCTTTGCAGATCAAAGCTGCCATCGATGGACATCCCGGTGACTTAGACTCTGCTGAAGCTGCGTGCGCGGAACTGCCGCTTGGCGGGCCCATGAGCAAGCGGGCGCAGGATGCCGAAGAGGCCCTTCTATCATCCCTCCAAAAGAGCGTCACTGACTCTGGTGCAGCCCTCAGAGACCTGCAGGTAGGACAGGAGCACCAGCAGCCGCTCACCCAGCGTACCGCCTTCGCCAACTACGTGCGTGACAGCCTGGTGACCGTGACCATGTCCAAGTGGAGGTACAAGACGGTGAGACTGGCCATGAACCGCATCCTGTCCGAGGTGATGGAGGCAGACAGCGACACGATGAGCCCAGTGCTGGCCCCAGCCTGGGAGGACCCGTCGTGCCAGATGTGCGTTGCGGTTTGGCACATCCATCCACCTCGTATGCATCGCACACCTCTTCGCATTCACCATATGACGCCTACCAGCCACCTCCATGCATGTGGAGACACCAGCCCCAACCAGCATCAGCATGGACCTCCCAGACACCGGAGTATGCTCTGCAGCAGCAGCAGCAGCACTTCAATTAGCCGTCTCAACCTGTGCAATATCAGCGGTGCATGCCTCCTCCACCTCCTCTTCAGCCTACGTACCCCAGCAGCAGTTTGCCAAACCTGTCGGCAACATCAGGCGTAACGCACGTTTCCCTGGGTTTGGAAGGTGGGAATGTGCTTCAGGACCTGTGTTCAGGTGACCTGAACACACTACCACCCAACAACAGGGAGGACTCTGTGCATGTTCCGGATCCGATCCGATCAAAAGTTGGACGTATTTGAAATTGTGGGCTGTTTTTCGTATACGTTTCCGCCATACGGGCATGTGTGACAGGGCCTTCAGAAAAACATGCTACACCATTTCCTCTATTTTAAGATCTATTTGTCGAAATTATCCCACTGGTTGACAGTCCCGCCAGGAACAGGGGGCCCCGTCTCTCTGCATGAAGTGAGGGTGCAGCGAGCATTCAGTTACCTTCACCCCTGGTATTACAAAGCAAACCTAGAGCTGATTGCGGCGCACAGCCATGGAGGAAATGCCCCTGATACACAGGTCGCATCTCTGTAAAGGAAAGGGGTGTGCTGTATTCACAAAACGAAACCATCATTGCAAAACAGAATGTGGCTCAATAATCGTTTTATCTTGATTTTCATGTTTTCATAATTGTTCAAAACCAAAATATACATACCTTGGCCATAACATACCAGGTGGATCAGCACAGGCTGGTAGGATCAGAGGTAGCTGGGAGCTTACTTGGTGCAGTTGCACCCTGCAGCCGGCAATTCTCAACACCAAACCTCGATGTTGTCGGCGGCAAAGCTCATTGTCTGATAGCACCTTAATTAACACACTTTAAGCTTTAAATATAAATGGACACACACCACTTTTGGTGCAAAAAATAGTTGAAAACCTCTGAGCTCCTGTCTCTGATGTCTCAGATGACCTGGTTCAAGAGCTGGAAGATCAACCGTAAAGAAGGTAATGCCTCAGGCACCACACTGCTGGAGGCTCTGGATGCCATCCAGCCTCCCACCCGCCCCACTGACATGCCCCTCCACCTGCCTCTGCAGGACGTCTACAAGATTGGAGGTGAGGGCTGTGTTGGTGTGGTTATCTGTCAGGGTGCGATTTGTAGTTGGCACAACAAACTTGAAAGATGTAAGTGATTCAATTATCACCTTCTTCTAAAGTGTCAGTGGTACCAGAATATATGTCAAATGTTTTTTGGGAATGAGATCACCTTGTAACAAAAAGAGCAGAATTTAATTAGGCCTCGAAATTATTTCCACTGGCTCTTAAGTCCTAAAGTGAAACTGTCTCTTTTTCAAAGCACCATCTCATAGAAATGCTCATGCATATCATTGAAGCTTGTTACGGCCATGGCCTTATTTATCTGCGGGGATTACTTGTACTTGCATGCACCTTGTTTCCCTATTATGTATGCAGATTAGAATGTTTGACCCCCGCCCCTTGATTGGCTGCAACGATACCTCTCCTCCCACCTTGATGACGACCGAGTTGTGATTTGCGTGTACCTGTTCCGGTCCACCAATCCAAGGGACGCTGGAGAGACCAGAAGCTACAACTGCCTGGCCAGCTTGACAGTCAGGGCTGCTGGGGTTGTCAGCCATATGCATTTCTGTTTGGGTCTGAGACTGTAGCACTCGTACACACAGTAGATTGAATGTTGTATATTGTATACTGAACATGGTACATGTTACGTATTTCGTGCAAGCTGTTCACATTCTTTAGTTTGTGATAGTTTGATCGTCAGCTTGGTGAACAAGCTGTTTAGAGATACAGTATATCTCAAAAGTGAGTACACCCTTTAGATTTTTGCAAATATTCTGTTATATCCTTTCAGGGGATAACATTATCCTACTGAAACTTTGATATAACTTAAAGTAGTCAGTGTGCTGCTTGAATAACAGTATAGATTTATTGTCCTTTGAAAATTACTCAGTACACAGCTGTTAATGTCTAAACAGCTGGCAACAAAAGTGAGTACACACCATAGTGAACATGTCTAAATTGTGCCCAAAGTGTCAATATTTTGTGTGACCACCATTGTTATCTAGCACTGCTTTAACCCTCCTGGGCATGGAATTCACCAGAGCTGCACAGGTTGCTTCTGGAATCTTCTTCCACTCCTCCACGACGACATCACGGAGCGCACGGATGTTGGACACCTTGCACTCCTCCACCTTCCTCTTGAGGATGCCCCACATGTGCTCAATTGGGTTTAGGTCTGGAGACATACTTGGCCAGTCCATCACCTTAACCTTCAGCTTCTTCAGCAAGGCCGTTGTCATCTTGGAGGTGTGTTTAGGGTCATTATCATGTTGGAAAACTGCCCTACGGCCCAGTTTCCGAAGAGAGGGGATCATGCTCTGCTGCAGGATGTCACAGTATATATTGGAATTCATGTGTCCCTCAATGAAATGCAGCTCCCCAGTGCCGGCAGCACTCATGCAGCCCCAGACCATGATGCTGCCACCACCATGCTTGACTGTAGGCAAAACACATTTGTCTTGGTACTCCTCACCAGGGTGCCGCCACACACGCCGGACACCATCTGACCCAAACAGGTTTATTTTGGTCTCATCAGACCACAGGACATGGTTCCAGTAACTCATGTTCTTGGATTCATTGTCTTCAGCAAACTGTTTGCGGGCTTTCTTATGCATCGGTTTCAGAAGGGGCTTCTGTCTGGGGCGACGGCCATACAAACCGATTTGATGCAGTGTGCGGCGTATGGTCTGGGCACTGACAGGCTGACATCCCACTTCTGCAACCTCTGCAGCAATGCTGGAAGCACTCGCACGTCTATTTTTGGAAACCAACCTCTGGATATGACGCTGAGCACGTGGACTCAACTTCTTTGGTCGACCCTGGCGAGGCCTGTTCCGAGTGGAACCTGTCCTGGAAAACCGCTGTATGATCTTAGCCACTGTGCTGCAACTCATTTTCATGGTGTTGGCAATCTTCTTATAGCCAAGGCCATCTTTGTGAAGCTGCAATAATCCTTTTTTTCAGGCGCTCAGAGAGTTCCTTGCCATGAGGTGCCATGTTGTCCAGCATTCAGAGAGAATTGTGCCCAAAACACCAAATTTAACAGCCCTGCTTATCATTTACACCTGAATCCTTGTAACACTAACGAGTCACATGACACCAGGGCGGGAAAACAACATCATTGGGCACAATTAGGACATGTTCACTATGGGGTGTACTCACTTTTGTTGCCAGCTGTTTAGACATTAACAGCTGTGTACTGAGTAATTTTCAAAGGACAATAAATCTATACTGTTATTCAAGCAGCACACTGACTACTTTAAGTTATATCAAAGTTTCAGTAGGATAATGTTATCCCCTGAAAGGATATAACAGAATATTTGCAAAAATCTAAAGGGTGTACTCACTTTTGAGATATACTGTATTTGTTAAGCACATTAGGTGCTATTTATGCCTTGTTATGTATTTTGTATTAATCCAGTTTTAGAATTGTTTAGGTTGGGTTTTTTTTTTTGTTAGTTTGGCTTTGACGCCTCATTGCTCTCGTGTTCTCGTTGCTCTCAAGAGCCCTCCTTTTGTTCTATTTGTGTCTTTAAAAGCAATTGATTGCCAATTGTCCATATTACATCAATAAATATACTTTATTTACCATAAAACATCTGGTTATATGTTACTCCCTTTTCCCTTGCCGAGCCGGGTCGTAACAAAGCTCGAAGTATCAATTTAATTCATGCAGTTGTTAAGACAGATTTATCATATTGCTGATCTTCCTCTCTCCCAGGCATTGGGACCGTACCAGTGGGCCGAGTAGAGACAGGAGTCCTGAAACCTGCCATGGTGGTGACCTTTGCCCCTGTCAACGTGACCATTGAGGTCAAGTCTGTGGAGATGCACCACGAGGCCCTGAACGAGGCGCTGCCTGGTGACAATGTGGGCTTTAACGTCAAGAATGTGTCTGTCAAGGATATTCGCCGTGGCAACATGGCTGGAGACAGCAGGAACGACCCGCCACAGGAGGCAGCCAGCTTCACGGCTCAGGCATGCGTCAGACTGTGGCAGTGGGAGTCATTAAGGGCGTGGAAAAGAAATCCACCAGCAAAGGTAAGGTCACCAAGTCAGCACAGAAGGCGCAGAAGGTCAAATGAATGTTGTTCTGGGCTGCTGCCCCAAACGCTCACCATGGCCGAAGACACACTAGCACCGTGCAGCTTCTGCACACCATAGTCAGCGTTTGGTCTATTATCACAATGCATCGCAAAAGCAGGAGTTGGAAAAAAAAAAACTACCGCACTGTTTGTGATGAACACAGTACACATGTAGGTTTTATTGTCCATCACTTTGTGCTAAAACAACACATTTGCATTACAGCTCTTTGTAACTCTTACAAACTGTAACATTACAGCTCTTTGTAACTCTTACAAACTGTAACATTACAGCTCTTTGTAACTCTTACAAACTGTAACATTACATCTCTTTTACGGTTGTTTGCTGTTGTACTTAGAAATAAGCTGCTAACTGATCTTAGCTGTTAGCACCAGTAATAAGGAAAACATGTTCTTTGTTAAAGTAGTGCTCTGTGTCCTAGCTTTAAAAGTGATATGCTAGCTGCTTGCATGTTTCCTGTTTGCACCTTAGAGAAACAAGCTTCAGAAACTCTGTCTGGTACCTGGAATCTTCCTGCATCGCACTTTGCTTGACTTTAGCTCTCTTGCAGTAGCTTGGCTAAATGTTACACTTGCTGTTTAGTTCATGCACTTTAATCGCTGTTATTTGTGAGCACATGTTCATAAAAAAGTAAAGACATTTAGAAAGAATGTCTTTGTTTGTGTTATCATTGCCGAGTCTGAGCCGCTGAAGAACCTCACTGTTTCAGTGAATGATGACGAGGAAGCAAAAACTCTTCATAGAATTATCTTTATTGATGAATGAGAATAAAAGTTCACTTGCATTTCCATTACATTACAGGCTTCATAAATCTAACTGAGATTATTACGAGTGTGTAAGTATGTGCACATAATTTAAATAAATTAAAAGACATGAGAATGTTAACATGTCAAAGGCCTGTTTATGCCCAGTTACAAAATGATCTTGGAATTTAAAAAACAAAATTAAAATGCATCAAGTCAGAACATTTACAAGTAACTAAAATTAAGACAGTGCAAACATTTCTGGAACCTAATGCACTTTTTAGGGAATTGAAGATATGGAAATGAATATGTACCACAAAAGCAAGGCACCAATATACTGTATGTGCTGCACATTTTGAGGTCTTTTTTTTACTTCTGATGCAATCAGTTTGAACCATAAATAGTGACTCGTCTTAATGACATGGCGTTCATTCTCAGTTATAGATAGGCTTGGATATGACAACCTCTTCATGCAAAATATATTTAAATATCCGAAAGAAAGTAAATCTTCTTCAAAGCAAACGGACCCCAAGCCTCCTTCACATATATTCTGCTCTTTGATATGGGTCTTCATTGAGGTACTGCTAGCTAAGTGTGAGTATTCACCACTGAGGCTTTGTATGCTTTATGGGTAGTATTAACCTGCAGCTTGTGGTGCTATAATTATCCACCTGATTCTGTACCATGCAACAGGAATACATTATGCAGCAAGTCCACTTCAAAGAAGCAAAATAAATCCAATTACAAGGTATGAAAAAAAGCAAACATTGACCATGATTTAAAGAAGATTTCTTCCTTTCATGTAAAAACATGGGTGGCAAAAAAAACAAATGCAATACAAAGTTAGATTTCTGAACATTTCTTTCAGTGTATCTGTTTTCTAACCAAAACAAAGTGCTTCTCTAAAACACATATTCTGACAAAACATCAAACCAAGAAATGACATTCAAAATGTGTTTCAATCCATGGCTGTCATCAGATGGAACAACAAACTGGCCGTGCAGGATTGATCTGAAAAATCAGCAACAGCTTGTTTATCTCCTCTGGACTCTGAAGCCGAACCTCCACAGGCTGTGTGCCTATACAGGTGTGTGCATGCGTGTATGTGCTGCGAAGGCGGTGCACACCTCATGCTACAGCTGACAGTTGGCAGAGGTGACATCGCTAAGCGTCCAAATATTTAGCAGTCACAGCAACACTGGCACTTCTCTTTTCTGTTATTCACTTGGACATTACATGCTGTGTTTCAGAAATGTTGTTAATGTCCAGTGTTAAGATGTAAATCAGTTTGCAGTTTTGAGTAATTCAAGTAATTTCTGTTACAGTGACTTTATTGTTTTGATGCCTCTGCGTGAGTGACAGCTGTTGACGCATTATGTTTTTGAGTTCTCAGCAACGCCTGGAGGGACTTTCTTCAAATTTTGCACAATTATCCACTTGGACTGAAGGATGAACTGATTAGAATCTGGTGGTCAAAGTTTAATGTGGCCTCTCAAAACGCGCTTTTGGCCATAACTCAAGAATTCATATGCTAATTATGACAATTTCACACAAATGTCTAATAGGATAAATTGGTGAAGTGATGACACTTTGGACAGACAGGGATGTAAATTGCAACTTGACTGGTTGGCAGAGGCATACAACCGCACAGGTAATTCTAGTTAATATTTTAAACGACAAAACAATGTAAAATGGCCTGATGTTCACTGTGACAAATCACATAACTCAAGAACGTTTCAGGGTCTGCTAATTCACTTTGATATGGAAGCCTGTCCTGTGATTTGAGAGACAGGAAATGGATCTTTTTATACTAAGTCACATTTCTTTTACCATTACTTACAAAAGTTGTCTTCCATAAGTGCTTGTTGTCCATGCCTTCTTACTTTAAGTGTAAAATATATCTTGCTTATCTCAGTACCTTTGACTGAAAACATGCGATGCTCATGCTCTGTCTCAAGGTCACATATCAACCAACCATCTGTTAGGACCAAGTTTAGTTGGTAAGTCTCAGGTTTTGGGGGGGGTCTGTGTTCCCATTATGCAAGTCTTCATCTTTTATCTCAGATTTGTCAATCACACTTTAAAACTAGAGTAACTCATGCAATGATATGCCATATGTGATCAGCCTGTATGAAAATACTGTGATTCTTATCAAATGGATTAACATGAAAACAAACAACAAAGCCCCCGCCCTCCAAAAAGGATAAAAACCGTCTCTGTGAGGTGAGATTTGTGTGCCTTCTAAGCATGTAGGCAAGTTTATTTTAGACGAACGTGTGGCATGTTCAGCAATTCGTTGTTGCCAGCAGAGGGCGAGGATGTGTGAGTGCTGGTCAGGCTGTGGCTGGAGCCTCGGGAGCCTGCCCCCGCTCTGCCCTCTGTCCTCAGGAGCTCCGACGAGTAGGTGTGGGCCTCAGCAGTCCCCAGTGACAGGAAGTCAAATTCCTGCGCCTCGAGGTCCCTGTCGCTGATAAAGAGGTCCTCCTCACCCCATCCACCTCCACCACTCCTGCCTTTACCACCACCGCCCCCTCCTCCCCCAGGGTCTTGGCTAGAGCCGTGTAAGCCGATGGGAGAGTCACTGCTTGTACTGGGGCTTGGAGACGAGAGGCTGTGGCTGTGGTGGGCGCCCTGGACGGTCCCTGGGGCTGCCTGCATCAGGTCCTGCACTGACATGGACTTGCCCAAGCCTTGGTCCCTCTGACTGGGGTCAGAGCAGCAGCCTAGTGCCGGTGGCACCAGGGGCTGCAGCTCCAGGCTCATATGTCTCCTCCAGGAGCCCTCCTCCTTTGTATTCAGCCTGCCATTGCTGTTGGTACTTCCCTGTAGCCTCTGACCCAGTCTGCCCAATCTCAACCCGAGGCCAAGACCCTCCCCAACACGGCTGTCCTCCATCTGCATCCCTAAACCTCCACAAAAGTCCTCTATGTCAGGGGACACCTCTGTGGAAGTCGCTCGTGGCAAGTTGCTCAGGCCCCCACTTCGGCCGGGAGGGGGTGGAGGTGGAAGCCTCGCCAGAAGAGGAAACCCTCCGTCTCCAACTCCTCCACCCCCACCACTGCTGGTACTATTTGGGGTGAGGATGGGTGGAGAACTCCCCACAGCCTCTTCAGTGCCACTTTCAGGCGTGGTGGCCTGGGTATAATGATGGTGGGGGTGATGAGGATGGTGGAGATGATGATGGTGATGAGGCAGCGGTGACGTGCTGAAGGAGGAGGATGCGAGGCCGGTGGAAGAGGAGGACGTTGAGATTGAGGTTGAGCTCGTTGGGTGGCGCCAGTATGAGATGGAGTCCGCCCTGTGAGAGGTGGGAGTTGGTGGAGGAGCGTGTGACGCAGCCACCAGGGGGGAGCACTCCGCCGCCGCTGACCTGGGTGGAGCTGGACAGGTCCTTGCTGAAGACGGAGGAGTGGTAGTCAGAGGTTTGTTCCAACTCGAACAGAGGCAGAGAGGACAGCGTGAGGGCTGAAGACGAGCCTTTGCGCAAAACCTGTCTATAGATGTCGAGCAGGGAGTCAAGTTTTGACTCAATCGACTGGACCTGTGAGGAGAGGAGGGGAGGAGTGAGAGATAAAAAAGCTAGATATCAAAGAAAGAAAGTGACATTTTCAGGTTTTAGGCAGAGTATCATACTGCTATTTCTTGACATACTAGAAGGACTCAAGAGAGCACCATGCCCCATCGTGTACTGTTAGCAAAAGTGAAAAGTTATTTGTGTGTCCTCCCCTGGGTTCTTCCCATAGACTGGTTCTTCTCATAGTTCATGCTACACCTCCACCAACTTTCATGAAAATGGGCCAGTAGTTTTTGGTAATCCTGCTAACTGGCAGACAAACAGCTGTTGTATTGTTACAACTGTGATGTTACTAGTTTCTGCTGTAACACTGAACTGTATCACAGTTACCTGCAGGTAATGTGAATGTTCCTTACTTCACAAATGTACAGAACACAGCGAGAGTCGAAGATCAGCTTTTATAACATTGTGACGTTCTTCTCAACACTTTTCTGTCTAAAACTCTCTTTCTTCAATTCCACAACTTAGATCACTGTGACACAGAATACGTTTCACACTATTAGTTCCATTCACTGTTGTACAATAGTGTTGCGCTTGTACGGACATTGTAGACAACCCCTGGATGTTCTGCATGCATACTGTTCTTGGGGGAAATCCAACATACTACTTTAATTAATGAGCGAAAGACGTATTAAGTTCCTGCTAATGCAGACTGAACACTTCCTACTGCTGCAGCTTCACATTCAAATCATTTATGGGCCTAACACAAGTGCACTGTTAATATGAAGGAGTCACAGTGAATACAATGTGTTTGTCAGTGAGCTTGACACTGTCTATCGTTCGTCAAAAATGTGCTTACAAAACAAAACGTACATTTTTTGACAGCGAAACATTTTGAAGTATGTCAGGGAGTAATGAAGGAGCCAGGAGCAGCCACAGTGAGCTGTTGGGTGGAGCTGCAGGCGACAGGCTAACCAACTCCAACTTTTACTTTCACTGTTCACAGACTTGTGTGTGCAGCATAAAGTCAGATCACAGTTGCTCACAGTATGATGGAAAAAGGCTAAATAATGCCTGACTTTTTTATTTAATAGTTTGTTTTGCTGCCCCTAGTATTCTGGGACCTGTAGTAATAAACCACATTTCCTGTTACCACCAGTAATTAGGTCCACAAATCAACCAGGACTGAAGTCTTAATGGTTGCAACTCAAAGAAGTGCAAACTGAGTCACATGCTTTACCCTTTAAATCCCCATCAAATCACATGTTCTGCTGATCACATAAAGTGTCACAAGATATTGAATCCTCAAGCCATTTTAAAGTTACACAGTATGTGCACTGTCTTCTGCCTGGTGGTGCAGTGATGCATCACTTCACTGTACATTCTGTAGGCGTGTGGTGTAATTAACCTGGGACGGGTCTGTGCCAGAAACATGAAGTTATTCCATACAGCATTAGAGAATAAAACAATAAGCAGAACACGGACCTGCCGCTCCACTTTACACACTCGACCCAGCATGCTCATGTCCTCTAAAATATCTCCGTCAGACAGCAGCTTCTCCCGAATCTTCTTATCTAAAGGGATCTGGCCTTTCCCGAGGATTTGATCCACTCTGGAACACACACACACACACACACACACACACACACACACACACACACACACACACACACACACACACACACACACACACACACATAGACATTAATGACAGTAGAAATCTACAAGGCAGCCCAAAGAAAGGAAGGAAGGAAGGTTGAAACTGCAACAGAATAATAGACATTTTATTTTCCAACAAATACAGGAAAATAAGAGGTTAGATGTCCTTACTGGATGAGAAAACATTACCAAACATGTGAGGGTGGCATGTTACTGAATGTGTTGCTTGTGTATCAATGAGTTAGAGGTTTGCTTTATCTGATTCTGAATACAGAAAAACTATATTCCTTCAGTTTAACAGCAAACGTTCAGTTTCTCCTTCAACAGAAACACTATTCCTGCTCAGTCCAGTGAGGTTCAGCAGAATGAGGTTAGTAAAGTCCCTTTGTCAATGAACAGGGCTTAATTCACCAGAGGGCAAGGATAAGCCAAGGCAATGTCATGCAATTATAATGCCACCAACATTATGGAGAAATAAACAACTAAAGCTTTGCAAAGATCTTCCAACACCAAACCATCGTCGCATCTAAAAGTGTTCTTTCTTTAGTGTGCTTTTATACTTTTGGGAATATGTGTGGTTTTCCACTTCATGTGGTCATATGCAATGTGACAAAAAGTGTTTTTAATTGACCAAATAATTTAAACACCCAGCACATTTTTGTGGTTAGCCGACACTAATCAGGTTTTCATCCAAATGTAGTTTAGAAAATCAGCAAAGGAAAAGGAAAGTTTTTATCCACTATTATTATGTGAATATTAGGAGTTGGGCGCATTAAGATATACAATCTCTGCCCCACATGTTAACTGGTGGTCAACAATTTAGCAAACTCCATGTTGATTCTCCAATCCAA
The DNA here is from genome assembly GCF_900634415.1 of Cottoperca gobio. NCBI lineage: Eukaryota > Metazoa > Chordata > Actinopteri > Perciformes > Bovichtidae > Cottoperca > Cottoperca gobio. The sequence continues at coordinate 23,268,638 of NC_041355.1, read as the reverse complement.
GCTTGCACAGCTGTGAGACAGTTTATGCAGAAAGGTTTTACGTTTTAAGGTTACAGTGAAAATACATGCTTGTGAAGTAGTGAGCAGTGAGTTGTGTGAGAGTTTGTAAACTTATGTTTTGATATAGTTTTGCTGTTGTTAAACGCTGCTCACGTTTACTTCAATTCATCAAGACATTTTTCTCTGTTTTTGGATTCTTTGTTCACCGTGCACGAGAGGCACGAGACAAACTTCAAGGGGTGAGTAATTGATGAACAGATTATAATTTTGGGGATAAAATATTCCTTTAACGTTATTTTGTCGAAGAAATGTGGATACAAATTCTCAATAATATCCCCAAATATGATCAGCACTCAGTGTAGAAGACAAAGTATGAACTGCATGCAGCAGATTCAGTTAACAGCATCACTGCAGCAGTGGCAGCTACACACACACATTTGTGCTTTGATAGTTTAGTTTGTGTGTGTGTGCGTGTGCGTGTGCGTGTGCGTGTGTGTGTGTGTGTGTGTGTGTGTGTGATACAGAAGATGTTTCCGTGTCATGCATGTTAGTTAGGTTGAAAACTCTCCAGGATCCCAGAATTCACCAGAATATTTCATTGGATAAAAACGACACATGCCAAAACCAAACTCAATATAGTGTGTTTTTGTTGAGTTTTGTTTGTGGATGACTAAATATCCAGAAGAGAAGAGAAGAGCCATGCATGTGTGAAGAAAGTTTCACTTCAACTTGGTCTTATAATCCAGATTGTATTTTTAATGACTAGCCAACTCCTGAATTGAAAGAATGAGAAAAGAACTGAACCCGTACGAATTTAGAGGAGGAGGAGGAGGGGGGAGGGGGGGGGGGGGTGATTCTGACCCTTGGGTGGAGTTCTTTCTGCTGTAATAAACAGGCAGGGAGGGGGAGGAAAAGGTCTTGGCTCGGCTGCTGAGGGGCTGTGGGCCTACTATCATGTCCAGCCTGTGAGGGAGCAAAGGCAAAACACACACACACACACACACACACACACACACTCACACACACACACACACACACACACACACACACACACACACACACACACACACACACACACACACACGCGCAAACACAAATATTCGAAATCACAAAGAACAAACACAGACATCCGTGTTACACACACATAATACCAATGCATTTATAAGGGCATGAGTGCAGGTGCGCGCGCACACGCGCACGCGCACACACACACACACACACACACACACACACACACACACACACACACACACGCGCAAACACATATATTCGAAATCACAAAGAACAAACACAGACATCCGTGTTACACACACATAATACCAATGCATGTATAAGGGCATGAGTGCAGGTGCGCACACACACACACACACACACACACAGGTTACAATAAACTGTTCTAGTTAGACAGAAAACACCAGAGGAATGAAGTCTGTCAGCTGTTGTCATGCAGTGTGTAGTGCGTCATCATTCCCACCTGGTCTGCAAGCTCTTGATACGACACAGCATGTCCAGGTGACCTGCAGAGTACTGTTCAATCACATCCTTGACATCATAAGGACGGAGGGTCTCCTTAAACTTCTTCTTGGCTACATGGAACTTCATTATCCTGTACAAAGAGCAGAGAAGTTCATACATCAGCCACAAGGGGGAGCTCTGATACAGTCAGGATTGATGACCTGCAGTGACTCCCTGCAGCTGAGAGATTTCACAGACTGTAACTAATGAAAACACATCAAACCGTACCTTTATTTTCCTAAAGGTGTTTCTTCACACCAGTGCCAACAGTCAAAGCACCTGAACAATCACTACATTGAACACTATAAACACATCCAGTGAGGCGGTGGCTGCTTATTTTAGCTGTGTGCCTATAAAAGTATCACTGAAAAAGCAGCTCTTTGAATGTATGCACCTGTGGAGCATCAGGGCAACGTTCAAGAGAGTTTCACTGAATGAGCTTCAAATATGAAGTATTTTCCATAACATATAAGTTATAAAAACATTAGGTCATATCTATTAAGAGTTTAACTCTCAAAAACACAGTGAAAGTGCGTCAAACGGCCAGCATAGATGTCAAATGTAAAATTTAAATAAATCCCATGAAAATGGCAGGAAAAAAAATAGGATTAAGCCTTAAATAACAAATCTTTGATTATTTCTTTGATCAATGATTAATATTATGTTTGTCACCATATTTTAATTAGACAGTATGAGCAACATGGTGTTGGTTGGTTGTAGTTTTTGCAGCTTCAATTACAGTTTAAAATCAGTTGATCTCAGAGAGCAGAGGTCCAGAGACATCAGGACTGAACTTATCAGCTCTGCCACTTTTTAACTCAAGTGGGTTGAACCATATGTTACAGATCAGAATTAATCTCTGATAAAAGTATACATATAAGTTCAAGGAAAACTTAAGAGGAGACACTACAGGTGAATGTAAAAATGTTGACTAACAGATATCACCGTGAAGCTTCTGAAATGTTATGTTTAAATATGCAAATGAGGTGAATGTAGGAGAAACTTAAAGACGCAAATAGACAAAGTTAGTAAAATAAACACCCACATATGTATTTTGGATGTTTTTTTCCCACTAGTCTGAAAGAAGACATGTTATGGAGGCAAAATATCCCAAACTCTAAAACTGTACCAGTGCAGCTAAAACGATGTTTTCGCCTGTGCAATATAATCTTAAATCCAATCTTTGGTTTAGATTTGATTGGTTCATCTAAAACTTACATTATTTGTTATTACTGCTTCCTTCTTTTAGGACACATCAGGGCTAAAACACATATCATGTCTGTCACTTTACATACTGTAGCTCTGCCATGTTAATGCTCCCACTAACCACATTTCCTGTTTCAACTCTGTATCCAATCACATGAACCCAACATGATTTAAAAATAACATCAAAACTTCCTGTTACTTTATCCTCTGAGCACGTTGCATCAGGAGAGCTGCTAGAAGGCAGGGGGGTGCAGCAGGATGGACTCACCTGACAGCTCGGACCACAGTCTTGACTGAGGGCAGCAGGTCCTCCACTGAGATCTCGCAGTGACAGCCTTTCTCATCGTAGCCATCATCCCCTGCCATGTTGGAGTCTGCTGCTCGGGACAGAAGATACAGATGAGAAGGACTATTTGGATTTTGTTCAATGATCACACTACATTATGTCACCAAACAACATGTTACATGAGTACAGTGGTTGTAGAACTAGAAGTTTTATTCTCTAGTCATTGTTTCACTTGCAAATTCCAAACTTAGCTGCATTGCAGTACTGCAACACATTTATGCCCAAAAAGAACAATGTAATTCCTTCCTCTATATCACTTTCAGATGCTCAACATTATGTGACGTTAAAAACACTTTTGGGGGGAGGTGGAACAAGCTGAAAACACAACTTATTGCCACCTTACACCTTATGCAGATGTCAACACAACATGCTAATCCACCCGAGGACTATCTGATATTCACTCTCCACCAACTTCTACTTTTATCTTACTCTTCAGCTGCTAAATGCTTCACTATTTTCACCAACTAGTTTGCGAACTTCACTTGTCTGCCATTTAAGATATTTCACTGAACACAGCTGCCTGCTGCTAGAGTCAAGTTATCACTACGATCGACCCCTTTCACATTAGACCTTTGATCCACTCTTAATATAACAATATCTATTAGTGCAGCTTTAACACACCTGAAATAAGGGTGTCCTTAAGCATTTTGGGAAGTAAAAAAGAAAGGCAAGTTTTGGTTCACACTGATATGACTGGTATTAAGTGAACTGAGTTGAGAGTGAAAGACACAGGCAGATATTTTGTTCTTATAGAATGAAAGAGAAACTGCTGTCTCGAACAGCACACTGGTTGTAAACTACAGGCCTCTGGTATGCTTGCAGATATATTGCTACTAATGCAACTGTGTCCCCATGCAGCTCTGGTAATGTGCCCCCTGACTTACGACAGAGGTAAGCAGTGTAAGAGCTGGACAGCAGAGTTGAGTTATTTACTCGATTTAATATTTCCGAGTACAGTGCAATAAGCAGATTATAACGCATTATAAGTATGTTTATAGAGCGTTACAGACATGGCGTCATACACAGTGTGACAGAAAGCTTTACTTATTTCTCTTAAATGTTCCCCCTCTTCATGGGAAGCATGTCAGTGACAGTGAACGGTCAGGCTGGGTTATTGAGTCCTCTCCAGCAGTAGGCCTCAGCCAGCTGGCCGGCTCTGATGGCCCATGTGGCTGCTGGAGCTCGACACCCCCACCTCCCATCAGTCCGTCAGTCCACCCACCATAAACACCAACTGGCCGTTACCCAGGAGGGCTTGCCAGGCCGGCACTGCTAGGCTAAAGGACGTAAATACAAACAGCCATTAGCATTCCTCCACTCAGCTGCCTGAATTAGTGGGAAAAAGCAGTTCTGGTGGGATGGATGGTCGGCCAATACACCTCAATTAAATACATGTAGTGAAACTGGGGGGTTCACTTATCCTGGATGATCCATTTGTATGTAATCCTTGTTATCGCGAGCCAGGACAGGTGACGTAGTGTAAAGAGCGACATAGGGTGGATGGGAGGACTTTTCCTCAGGAGACCGCTGTTTGAGTCCCGTGTGAAACCAGAAGCCGACGTTGACTTATTTGTCAGGTAACTTCTGTACTTAAGTAAACTTCCATAGTAATTTCAACCCAAACAATCTTTTCCTACAGCAGGTTCTGCAGCGCAGGAGCACTGGCCGCTTGTGATGCTGGGAAATGCATGAAAAATTACAAAAATCACTTTTTGTTACTTACTTAGCAAACTCTAGGCAAGAAAGTGAAGATCTTTTAAACTTCAAACTACTACTTGAAGATATTCTTAGCATTTGGGCATATGATGAATTTTTGCGTTTTGTTATTATTCAGCTACATTAAAAATGTTTCATCTAATTCAATGGTAGCACAGAAGTGCTGTATGGACAGAATGACAATAAATTCGACCATGAATGTGTACAAATGGCACCCCAGCGTAGTACTGCTTATTAATCCACAGATAAATGAAACATCGTCAGGGAGTGGATGAATGGGGCAGAGTCACTCGCCATCAGTGGTGGAGCGGGACTGGCTCTTAAGGCGCAGTGAGGGTCTGAAGCGCGTGCGGTCGTTGAAACTCCAGCTCTTCTGTACTTTGGCCGGGCTGGTTCCGTCTGTCCCGGCCTCAGCCACCGGAGAGCGCCGGTCGGTCACGGAAGATGTTTGCCTGTTCTTGATGCTCTGACCTCGGGGGCTCGCCATCCTCACCCGCTCCTTGAAGCTCAACTTCTGACTGTAGAGGGAAACGGAGATGAACAGTGGGAGAGACGGGAGTTGGAGTAAGGAGAAGAATCAGAAGGGGAAGATGTTGTGAAGAGGTGGAACGACAGATATGTTAATTGTGTACGTTCTAGGGCACCTGTACGGGAGCCCTGGGAGGCCAGTGGAGAAAAGAAAGTAACTTAAAACTTTTTTTCCCACCTGATTAAAAGATGAAAATAATTAAGGTACGGAAATTAGAAAGAATATCCTCGCAAAATATTTTTATAAACACAGAAGAGAGAACTTTTGTTCTCACTTGCCTCTCAGGGCTGCCGTAGCAACAACATAAATTAATAGACTTCTGGCATAATGCTGTTCCATTACACGATCATGTCATCTGTCATCATTCAGAACTGTATCTACTAATATGAGGGCGAAGGAAGAAAAGATGGAACAAGACGTGCATGCATCGCAGCAGGTGCTTTACACAAAAGGCAAGCTCAGGTTAGGTATGACGCTCCGACTGTGTGCTGGTGTTTCTGCCTTTATGTGTTCATATTTTCATCCAGCTACAGTATGATGTTCTATGTGACCAATTAAATGTCACATAATCAAAATAAATGCTAAATGTTATATTTAATGTGTGCTTGTGTTATGTTACAAACCATACCCTACAACACATCACTATTTAAAGCTCAAGGATTTATTGCACATACGTTCCATTAAATGTGTCATGAAAGGGTGAGGTCATAAGAGAAGAGAAGATGGAATATTTGTGGAAAGGGAAGAAACAGGACTTTGAGATGAAGAGAAAGTTAGTGAATGGCTGATTCTGTGATTGTGCATCTACACAATGACTGCATGCAAAGGCAGTGCACAAGCGTCAGGCACGGCTCATTTAAAACTGGTGCAGTACTGTATGGGGGTTTGGACATGAGTCGTTTTACATCAAAGGATGAGGCTTGTATCTAAATGTTCCTTATTGTCAGCAAATCAAATGAAGAAAACAAACACAACAATGCGTTAGTCTGTCTTTCTGTCTGTGGCCGCAGCTCATTGGTCCACGGTGCATTTTGTAGATGACTCATTTCAGCTGCAGATTAATACACATTTGGTGCTTTGGTGAGGATTTACATCAGCAGGACAGCGTATGTGGAATAAACCACAGTGGAAGTTGAACGGTAATAAAGCAACAAAAACAAAACAAAAAGTGCAACTCTATGACACAGAGGAGTAAGATACATCAGGCTTTGGCTGGACAGCAATCCTAGTTAGGATCAATCCATTGCTGCTTTTGGTCTTTTCATTGGATTTATTGACAATAGAAAATATAGAATTTCACCAGACTTATCTTTGTTTGTGGATATATAGAGGCACATAGAGTTTAAAGTGTGTGTCTGAGATACGGGGAGCACAGTGTGATAAGTAGTTGAGATCGAGGTAACACAGAGCTGTGTGAAGCATACAATGATGTGGTCTCTGACGTTAAAGTATTTTGATCCCTCTGCAGACAGATGTTCAATATTTCACAGGATCTGCTACTGGCAGTGAAGCCTGGTACAAATAGTCTGAGAGCAAATGCAGTTAAAACCAAAATCACATCAAGCAGTAGTAGCGCATCGCTCAGGCAAAGATCAAACAAAGGCAGATAGTCTACGATCAAGACGACTGATGTCTCCCTGCAATATGTTGAGACTCCGCTCTCTCTGAGGCCGCACAGCCTCCCACAGATACCCATGCACCAACAATTAGTCAGCATTCAAAATCAAAACGTCATGTCACGGGAGCAGACACGCTGTGTACCTATGTTTCCGAGTGGTACGGCTCCTCAGTAGCTTCTGTTTATTACTATGAATTTGACTAAAAAACCAAGGGGAGATAGACATACGTGATGTGTTACATGATGCAGAAACAGAGGTGAGAATGTTTTGTGAGGTGCTTCTTTATCCCTTCTTCAGCCTTCTTTACTTTGACCCTTGTGCTTCTTACTACCACTACTATTTCAGGATGCATGAGGCAAACCTAAATGCCTGACATGTAAACTCAATGATCCTTTTTAAGACTGTGCGTATGAAGGCTATAAAGTATAAAGTAATATGGCAAAGATAATGTTGCCGCTTCGACAGCTGACATTTAGAAGCAGCAGAACGGAGGCAATTGAGTTTGGCAAAGACAAATGAATATCTACAGCAGCATTTGAAAAAGGCTGCAATTTGGTGACTCACGCATTTCATGTCCATATCCCCCATTTAACTATAGGGATTTAGCTGAGTCACTGTGTGAGGCCAGTGACCTTCAGACAGACACTTTTGGGTTCATCGAGGGTAAACGTTGTTCTAATTTTCAATGCGTTTTTCTTCCTATAGCTGTGTGTTATCACTTTGCTTCTGTGATATATTACTTTGAAGATTAATAAATAAATCTAGCTAATAAATAAAGTAAGGCAGCTCATGTTGAAATGTTTAGCATGGGTTTTAATCTCCTCTCCAGCTCTGCAGGGGAGATGTAAAAAAGAAAACCTAAGTAGAAACTTGGGTTCTCCTGCCGTGTTCTTAAGACACGCTGAACATGGCATGGAATATATTCTGCAGGTCTGTGTGGAGTCTCTAAAACTCCAACCTGCTTTATTTGGTTATTTACTCTTTGCACTTTGGCTACGTCTGCAATGTGGAGTAGTTCTTACATGACACCGGGCTCAAGGGGAAAACATCACGACTGGTTGCTGAGGTGGTTTACAGACACACGTTCACTCAGCGTTTCATTACTGCAAACCCAACATATTACATCACTCAGCCCACACCGCCCGGCACGCTGTCCTCCCCTTGTAAATATAAAAATGCATTAGCTAAAAGACTACCGCCATGTGTGTGTGTGTTTCTTGGAGAGGAGAGCGAGTGATAAAAAAGAAAGATAGACTATAGCACCAAACGGAAAGAAGAATAAAACAAAGAGTCATAAGTCGCTATTAGAAGCTGTACATTTCATCACCCACAGCCTTTAACACCTCCTAGCTTTACTCCCTCTGTGACAGTGCAGTTCACACAGACGTCTTTAGGTTTACGATGCCTGATATTGTCCCACATATAGGGCTGGAAAATGTTGATACTAGTGGCGACCTTATTGGTACAGATAGCCAAATTATGTTTTTTGATACCTTGCTACTTTACTTTAAAGCTGCACTATTAAGTATTTTCATATTAACAATAGAAACAAAGCGCAATGTAAAGTGGTCACTCTCAATGTCCAACAAAGAGTTATTATCCAGATGGAGAGCTACAAACAGAGGGAATATTGGACTTACATTCACCAGGTGGGCACAAATGGGACTAAATAAATGCTAAAGTTGCTCCAAGTCTGCTGGATGTGTAAATAAACATCTGTTTGCACACATTTGCCCTAACTTTAAAAAGTGACAATATGTCATTGTTGTATTTACAGGCTGTTGCACTGCCCCCTACTGGCCACACAAATCAATATATACAGGTTTAAGGAAAATGTTTTTCTACACAATCATTTATTTTGTTTTACAAAAGTGTTGCGTGTTCTTATACACAAGCAACCATACAGGACCCCCAGTAGTCAGTCCCAAAACAGTATTTAGGTTTGACACCCATCCCTTACCAACATACTGTGGGACAGTGAATGTTCAGGGAAACAGCAGTTACAAACCTTGTGGTCGACTCTCCCTGCTCCTTCCTGGAGTTGACAGATCAGAAGAAAAAAAAAAGATATATTAGAAAGCATCTTTTCATATGTGTCAATTAAAGGACAAGTCCTTTTGCATGTTTTAGCCCATTTATTATAAACCACACAATGATTTGACATTCTACACGTAAGCATGTTGCAAGCCATGTTGAGTAACTTAGAAATGAATATAATTCTGGATTAGTTAATAGATGCCATAGAACATCATTGGTTTTAGTATTCTGAAGTCAGTTTAAGGTCAGTAGTTGTATATAATCATTTTAATTCCACTCGACAAAAAGTGCCCCTGACTGTGAGAACAATACAATACAAATGCTTAAAGTCTTTGGCAATGAAAGTCACACATTTGTTGCTGGTTGCCTGTTTCTCCGCTGCAATTTGATTGGCTGTTTGCCAGGTATTGTTTTCATAATTTACTCATGATTGGCAGAAATGCAGTATTTCTTTTAACAACGATAGTATTGCGGTCCCCATAAACGATGTGGATTATCTTCTACAGCACAAATGGGGAAGTCTGGCTCTTGAAGAACAACTTGACATGAAAAGCCTCGGTGCCCAGCAGCCGTGGGGTATTGTGATAACTAATTTGATGTTTACAACAGTAGATTACACAACTCACACATTAATTTGTATACTGTAGCTTACAGAAATTGATGGGACTCAATGGAGGCCTGAAACTGTATGTTAAAGGGAAACAATAGCCTGCATTCAAAAAGGGTGGGCAAAAAGGTGAATGTGATTTGTAGGAACTAAAACCTGCATAGTGGTATGATGGCTCTAATGGAGAGTGTTTTGCATTAAGGGCTTTCAGCTAGTGCAGAAGATTTGAGGGTAACAACAAATCAATCAACAATAAGCATTACAGCTGAAATAGACCTTAAAAAACAGCAGACTCAGTATAAACATGCAGGTCAATGCAGACTATGCAGACAAACTAAAGAAGCACTTGCAACAAGACATAGTAGTGACTGAAGATCTGTTCACTTAATCACTTCACGCAGTGTCTTTGTAATCATGGCATGTGTTTTGTACAGTTTATTATAACTACAATTAAAACTACATACTATATGACTTGCAGAAGGTTTTCCCAATATTTCCAGGCTCCATAAATGGGATTCTGAGGAACATCACTGCGACATGCGCACAAGTACGAGTGCTTAACGGGCAGAGCAACACGCTTTGTGCCCTGAACGGTTCGGATTACAAAATAATAGCTAACATCTAGCAATCTGGGTCAGAGACGTGGATGTTTAATAAGGTGGTTATTAATAACAGAAAATGGTAACGCATATGGAATACATCTAGTGTATATTTAGATGGGAAGTTCATACATGCAATAACATCATATCCAGAATGAGGGCGGTGCTGTGCCTCAGGCAAACAGCAGGAATTTCATATGCTAACGTTACTTTTGAAAAATGATTACGTTTTTTTTTACGGCTTTTCTGTCTAGATCCTGTGCTCTGTTGGTGGTTTAGGACACAAGTAATTACTAACTATCTGTGTTTAGTCTGGGTTAGTGATACTAGCTGCTGTTTCTGACATCTGGCATGTGACCTAGCTCGAGCTGACATATGTGTATCAGTGTGGTGTGTAGTTAAAAAATGTTTTGGAAATATGAGGATGAGAAAAAACCAGAAACGGTCATTTTACTGTTTTTCAGCAAGTTTAAAGTATTGTTTAATTGTGATACTATCCATACACTACCATGACATCATGGCAACACATTTTCTAACCCCCTTCTGCGTGCACACTCGCTTGTAAGTGTGAAACCCGTCTATAGTGATCCATACTGTGTTGTAGATGTGTCAGCTACCAAAGCCACGGACAGACTGAAGCGTGTGCACTCTATCTCAACATGACTCTGACTTACACAAGGCATCAGTGCTCAGTGGCTGTCTAATTTAAAGAGACTGAAGTGCTGCAAATTCAAAAAAAGCTTTCTTGGCCCATTGAGGCCACAATTGCCATCATAAATAGATACTGAGATCATGCTAAAAGTGCTGCCTCAGACCTTCAAAGTGACATCAGTTAAAGTCACTGACCCATTGAGCACTTAACTCACTTCAGTCAAACACAGAGCCTGACTGTGCGAATGCTGTGGAGGGACAAAAAGTCAGCGCTTTTCTGTTAATTCGAGCAAACTGAGATTAACGGAGCCTGGAAATGATTTTATGGCTGTCAACCAATTTCTCATAAGAAAATGAAAATGAGAAAATCAGTGCATATGCAACACAGACACGATAAACAATATTACGGAGCAGAACAAAACGTTTTTTAAAAGTATAGAATTGAAGTCTAGGAAAAGATGGCTTGAGTGCACAGACACCAAATACAGACAGCAGCTGCCACAGTTGTACGTACTTTGTAGGGCTGCAGGTATGCAACGCCTTCAAGTGAGGCTTCCAGGTAGCAATGGAAACCGAGTTCTCATCAGCCGCATAACTACGCCAAACACACTACAGTATGCGGAATACACAGAACCAGGAGGAAGAAAAAAGGACAAGGAGATAAATATAAAGGATAAAACAAAGTAAGTACAACAAAAACAGGATAGAAGGGGGAATCAGAAGGGAGAGGGAGAAGAGGGTGAGGATAAAACAAAGGAAAACTAAATGAAAAAGCTAATTAGTGAGAACCAAAAAACAGATGTGTCACACGTCTGTGGCCGGACGGAGGTCAGGCATGGATACATGCCTGTGGGAAGGCAGGAGGCTATCATAGTGCCGCCAAGTGGCGTCCAGGTAGGGCCTGTCAGTGGAGTAATAACGCCACGCAGCCTGGTACAACATGGGGACGGACAGGATGAAGAGGAGGAAAGAGGAGGACACAAGATGGGAAGGGGAAGCCAAAGAGGAAGAACATGGAGGAAAGTAGGTGAGAGAGCAGAGGAAGAGAAGGAGGTTTCCAGAGAAGTATATGAAGAGGACAACGTGAGGTCAGAACCAACGGAAGGTGTGTGTGAAGAACAAGACAGACAAGAGGTGGATGGCAAGAATGGCTTTCTCAAACTGTTGCCGTTTCTGGGCTTAAACACAGGAGCGTCTGGAAGTCTGAAAAACCCCTCAGAGATTAGAGCGCTGCCTGCAGAGTGAGGCTGAGGGGGCGTACACATACATGCTATTTATTATTGGCTAGTTTCAGGTTTTCAGAGAGTCCACGGAGGAAAAAGAGAAACTGGAGAACGATTAAATCATTTAAACACATTTCATATTGTGCAGGCCTTCAGTTAGACGCTGTGGTGTATTAGTTAGAATAACAGCAACAATTCATAATAACAATGTTGTTATTTTTCATCCCTACTACAGTAATGTGTGTCAGTGGAACAGAGCAGGCTGTGTGCTTTACCTGAATAAGGTAGGCGGCTGGGTTTCTCCTCTTCTCAAAGTGCTTCTGTCTGTGTTGCTCCTGGACCTTCAGGGCAAAGCCTGAGCCCAGAATGCCCTGGTGTGATATCAACAGGATCAAATACTGGATGCATATCCAAGACTCTCAAGTATCTCTCAGAAACAGTATGCTCTATTTGCACTGGACTAGTGTTTCATGGGGACCTCTAGTCATTGGTAATAATTGCGGAGGTCGTCTGTGATCTTAATCCTGTGCGTGGAGACCCATTCACACAGCCACTGTAGCAAGAGGTCTTTGTGAATATTATATAGACATAGATAATGATATGATATTGAATATAAATATTGTATTGTATAATATTGTTAATTAATTAGATACGCAGAGCCTTGATATCATCAGTAAATCTGAGTAAGATCCAGACATCTTCTCATGCGCCGCACGAAACACAGCAGTGTCTAGTAGCTTTGGGTCATTTCTAAATCCCAAGAGTCCCCCCAGTAATACTAGTCTTGTGCGAATAGGGCTTAATATGTTTATTTTCTTGACTATTTATGGCCTAATTCCAAAAAGTTGACATTATGGGAAATATGCTGCCAAGATGAGAAGATTGATAACATTATCAAGGTGAGATCATGTGAATACGACTTCATGACTGCGCTTTATTTACGGGGCAGGAGCAGGGTGGCGATTAGCTTAGCTAGCAAGAAGACTGGAAACTGTGGAAACAGCTAGCTCTTTCCAAAGTTAAAATATACCTTCCACAACCCTTTCAAGCTGAACGCTGGACACACTGTAAGTTTAGTTCATACACAAACAGAATGCACTTGTAGCATTGACATCAGCGTGAGGTTGTTAAGTACCAAGTGGATAAACAAAGTGTTTCACTCTGTAACTAATGTGAAGTAAATAAATCCTGATTGTATTAATCCACACTTAAAGACTAGCATATGTATTTGTCTACCTCAATCAATATGTATTTTCTGCACTGAATGTATAACGAGCACAATATTGAATGTATTGACTGTTTAAGGTAAACAGGTCTACAACCATCTCGTCATAACGCTGCTCTCCAAGGGGCGTGACCGCGCCAACGTGGACCAATGGGAGAAAGTTACATCCTTTCTGTTTAGTACTAGCCATATGTTTACAAGGCTTTTTCACACTTCTTTTGCTTATCCACCAGACATTCACCTGGGTTTCTTAGTAATTCAGTCTGTGGAAGTGGAGACGTAAAGAGTATATTTTCCATGTTTGACTTATCATATTAATAAATATACCGATTTAACTAGAAGTTTTCTGTATTGATTCGACATTCAAGCTCTGATTTCTTCAACTTTTTCCTCAACACTACCTTTAAATCTACACATTTCTGTTTGTGTATGAATTAAATAATAGATACAACCTGTTAACCAGTAGTCTTTAGAAGTGCTGGTAGGTATCATTATTTTAAACTTTGGAGAGAGTCAGGCTAGTTGTGTAAACATTATGCTAAGCTAACTGACTCCTGATATCTAGCTCCCAATGAACATATATTCTTAGAAACACATGTGTGTATCCTTGAGGGTTAACAAACTCGTGGAACACATTTCCTCCCGGAATAAAAAGTAAATGTATACTCAAATATTAGACAAAAACATTTCATCCAGTGTAAATAACTTGCAGCCAATTAAAGCTTCACAAACTGATGTGTCAGAATAGCACTGAACAAGCCGACACTTAAAAGAAGAGACTTACAGCTGGCAACGCAAAGAAGGAGATGCCCAGGAGGGCAAACCCTGCGGACAGCATCCGTCCTGTCCACGTCTTTGGTGTCTTATCCCCATAACCAATGGTTGTCAGGGTGATCTGTGAAAACAAATGCATTATTATCCTGAATGATGCTCATATTGAATATATACGCATCACATATCAGCTCAGAAAACTACTTGATAAGAACAAGTTTCCATAAAACATCTGACAGGTTGTTTCTTTGGGACATGTTGCTTTTAGTTTTTCTAATTAGACAATATCTAATAATAATTTATCAAGGCTTTATAAGATGTAACTAATAAAGGGTTAAAAATCGTTTATCAGTGTAGGTTAGAAGTTATTATTAAAAACTACTTTTGGGTTTTCAGGTTATTAAAAATCCCTTTTGCTTTAGCTCGTCTTTTAGCTGGCCTATACATGTTGTTTATTAAATCCATTAACATTTACTTATAACATTGTTGTTGTTATTGACAACATTTAAGTTGTCAATAACGGCTTAAACTATCTATAAAGTATTAGTAAATGATTTATTATTAACATTAGAGAACCACAAGCGAGAATGTATTAATCCTTAGAAAGTGTTTCCACTTGGCATTTTTCTTTGCGGAAATTGATTGAGGTTTCTGAAGCATTGTTTCATAATAAGAGGGTTCATTTGGATTCACCTGTGGCAGATATGAATGAAAATGCACCTGCTGGTTACACAGCATGTAAGTGGGCTGAGCTGGACGTGTCAGTATTTTTTGGGATTGCACAAATGATATCTAATTAGTCAAACTAAACCTCATATTTTCAGTATTTGCCTTTATTTTTCTTTTTTCTATGTCTTTTGGGGAGCAAAATAACTGTATTATATATGCATGTTTTTTTCTTTTCACACAGGCATGATTTTAAGTGCTGCCTTCAGTCTGAGTGATTAGACCTGTGTGGAGGCAGGAGAGCAGCGTCTGGCCTGTGGCTGAAATGTTTATTCTGTCTAAACAAAAGGTTTCTGAAGCACAGTGTGGGTTCTTGTTGTTCTTAATGTACAAATAAATACTTCTGTGAAGACACATTAAGAAGCCATTTTTACAATATTAAACCTTTGACTGCACTAAACCAAAGAGAGGAATTAAATGTCTTGATAAAAGAAGGAGCCAACGTTTTAATGAAAGAAGGAATTAATTGTGATAATAATTGGTAGTGATGGTACTTAGCACATCAAAATATTAAGAGAGCTATTCACACGTGTTCAGCTGGAGCCTGAAAATAAGTATTTAATGCAATGTATTCATTGTTTAATAACGGGAGCAAATAAACCTGACAGTGGACGTTACAACACTTTTGCCTTCAGTGCTCTGGTTGTCTGTTCTATCTGTTTCATCTGTCTGTCTATCTATACTGAACATATATCCTGTCTGTCTGTCTGTCTGTCTGTCTGTCTGTCTGTCTCTTTGTTGAGGCAGACTGATCAGTCTTTCTTCCAGGCTCTGATTGCCTTGCATCACAAAGGAGGTTTCAGCCATTTGGTATCATTATGTTTGTTTGAGCCGTTATGAAAATGGTGGTTAATGGAGCCATGCAAGACTAATGTTTATGGAGGAGCTGTCAATGCTCAGAGGCAATGACAAACCGTACAAGAGAAAAATATTAGCGTTCAATGCAGGACACATTAATGTGAAGAGGTAACATTAATGTGTAAGAGGTGTAACTTTGAGATTTCCTGTTGCCCGAGAAACCAGACTGAGGCTGCGAAAATAAATACATTTAAGATATCCAGCAGAGAGCTACAATGGATATTAGGGCCATTGTAGGTTCAGAAAAAATTATAATTACATAGCCAAGGGAGGTGGGTAATATTCCAAAGATCCTTTCCCGGCACTCTTATTTTTTTGAACCTACAATAGCCCTAATAGGCCGTTGTAGACAGCTTCATATACAGGAGGTGGAATGAAAAGTTGTCTGGCAGCTATTCAAATAATCATTTCCATTGAGAGTTTTTACATAATTCTGGCTAACAGAGCAACAGGTATTCCTCCAGACTCACCGTGCCCCACCACAAAGCATCAGCGTACGTAGCAAACTCGTTGTTGAACTTGTTCTCCACAAGGTAGACGAGGAACGAAGAGAAGATGAGGACCAAGAAGCCGATGTACCAGGCGGTCACCAGTTCCTGCAGGCAGAGAGTAATGATGGAACACAGAACATGTTATTAATGCACAACCACTTTGGTATATGAACAGTGGATCAACCTAAATCTGCTTTTTATATGAACTTTGAGGACAAAACATTCTATTCACCGACCAGGTGATACAAAGGAAAGTTATGATCCTTCATTGAATCTGTGATTTAAATCTGCATCAATCCCTGCAGATGATGTTACAACAGTGGCGGGCCGTGCATTTCCCAGCTAGGCCTTCAGTGATGTCCTACACAGTCCTACCTGAATTATTCCACCTCTTAATAGCATCATTATGACGCCATGGCTCTAAAAACTATACATTTAGACAGAAACGCAGTATAACCGGGCGTTGCATCACCCTAACAACAGTTATATTAATATTTACAAAACATTTAGTTGTAAATAGCAGGCATTCCCAGCAGTACAATGTGCAGTGCCTCTCGGAGGCTTTGAGCCAGGGGTACCGCTCGTAGTTAGTGATTTGAAAGTGGCGGACAATCCCTTTTCCCAGCTGTGATAGGCTCGCTAGTGTCGGGGTTGGCCTCTTCTCACGGTGTCTAGCTTTTCTTGAAAAGGTCGTCTTGAAAATGGCGTAATTATATCTGCGACCAAATCGATCTCTTCTCCTCCTTCAGCCATTGTGGGTTGAAAAAAACCAGCTTGTTGAAATCTACACAAATTAGCTTGTTCAAAGTTTGCTAGCTCTGCATAGCTCTGCCTCTCAATAGTGCGTATCCAATCAAAAGACGTGGACGTGCTGATGTTATCGTATGCCTGCTAGCTGGCCCCGGTGTCGCCAACTCGAAATCTGATTGGTTAACGCCACAGTTTTGTCTCCGTTCACTTTAAGCGACAGGCGCCCGCTGTTGATTCTGAAGGCCTCAGGGCAGATTTCTTGGACCCTGGCAACACATCATGGCTGAAATATGATTGGATAAAAGCTCTAACATAAAGGCCAGCTCTCCAAATCTCCATCTGAGGCTGGAAGCAGCGCAACCAAGAGGAAAGCTATGAAATGAAGAGAATATGGCGAATAATTAAATACATATTTGTGGTAAAAAAATATATCAAAATTAAATTTATATTCTGATGATGTTTAGGCCAGCAGAGAAGGCCTTGCATGTTGTAACACAGTGGCCCACCACTGTGTTACAACATGCAGGTACTGTCGCTTTTTGCTTTTCCAGTTGGGTGAGAGCTTTTCATGGAAACCCAAATTCAAAAGTGCACAACAGCAGGTACATATGTTGTTGAGGTTATCAGGCAGACGCGTTGCTAGATGGGAAATGCTAAACTATCGTACCAGAGGCTTACAATTATTGTAATTTGAGGAAAGTTATCGTACGTGAGTCATAACCACATTTTTCCACTTCGTTATTTGCTTTGTGTCCATCAGTCTGGCAATGTTCCATCACATATTTTCTCAATTGCGACTATTAGGAAACAGTCTCGCTATCTACCCAGCAAATTCTATTGAAATGAGTGTCGAGAGAGAGGACTCATCAACATCATCGCCTACACCAAGCTGGACTGAGGTCACGTCAGAAGAGATGCGTAAACATAGATGTAGGATCAATATTTTGCTTTCCGTAAATGTATTAAAATAAGACAGCACAGGCTCAAACCGACAACTAATTGTAAGAGTCACAACAAAGGTCAAATGATCCTACTGTATGACACTTTTTGGCTCTATTGATCGTACATCGTACAGAGGGCAGCGCGTTCAGGCGGGCACTTCCCAGCGTTTTTCATCTAATGAATGCCACCTCCAGCAGGACAGTGAACTCTGATCACAAAGCAGATGACTCTTCCCTCACCAACAAACTACACAGCGCTTCTTCTAACATTTACTGTAAATGTCTTTGTTTTTGCTGTTCACGGCAATTAACTATCTGGTGGATAATGTTTCCATTACACATCCTCTACTCCAGCATTCACCCCCTTCTGTGTGTTCAAAGTGTTGATTCATTCACATTTCTAAAAAATAAATAGTCTCTTGGAAAACTGTACGTATGCCATAAATCCGTTACCCACAGGGGATTGGCTGGCGGGCAAAAGTCCCGGCTTCATAATTGTTGGTTTTTGGTTTATTCTTTCACTCAGAATGTGATAGAAATAACGGCCAGAAACTTCTATATCTACTGCGGCCCAAAAACCCTTTTCAGAAAAGCCCTTACAAAACACACCCTCATGTCACACGCAGTATGCCAGCAACAATGAGCTGTTGTGCTTCTGTGGGGTCAAACTGAACTAAGACAGAAGTAAAAAGAAGAGTTGTTGCACACACCACTTACTGTTGCTTTGAACATGAGCCATAGAGTAGAACCACCTTAATATAATAATAATAATAATAATAATAATAATAATAATAATAATAATAATAATAATAATAATAATAATACATTAGACTTGTATAGCGCTTTTCTTGTAACTCAAAGACGCTTAGCATTGAGCTTCATCAAAGGAGGATTTATTACAGGGCTGTGCTATTAGATTGCTTTGGTTTATTCAAGTGTATGTACATGTATTAATGTGTTTACTTAAATTACAATAACACAATTTATCTGCCAAGATTACAAGGATTCATCTAATATTTATTGTGTACAGTTTAATACAACTAGTGCTGGAGCTGATTCTGGAGTCAGCACTTCAAGGACAATGACTCGGGGTTTATATGTTTTTATGTTTAACACTTGCGCTGCCCTCCGTTTCCAGCATTTTGAGGCACATATACTGTTAATACCATACAGAGTGTTTTACTTTTCTAGCTCCACATATGATAATGGTGATTGACATATGAGTATATATGAGTATTATGATGTGTGCTATTTATGTCTTCCTATTGCACGTGGGGAATGTAATATGTGATCGGTTGCGCTCTTACAGCCACTCCCTATTTAAGACGGCTTCTCTTGTCACAAACCATGAGAGGAAGGTTCTGCTCAAAGTCCATAGACGTCAGTTCTGTTATCCTGCGTTGCTCTGTGACAGTAATGTGATTGACTGAGACTCCACTCTGACCTCCTCCACTCATAATTACAATCAGTGGCGTTTAAGTGGCAGACCATTTACAGGCCTACAGTAGATGGCAAGCATCAGCAAGAAACCTTGTCAGGTCCCAGAGAGCTTGTTCTTAGCTAACGGCAACAAGTGTGTGTGTGTGTGTGTGTGTGTTGATCATTCCACCTTGCTGTGTGCGTAGACCACAGAGCCCAGCAGCTTCCAGGTGCCTCCTCTTCGGTCCATCCGCACCATGCGTAGGATCTGCAGGAAACGCAGGCTCCGCAGCACAGAGGTGGCGAAGATGTTGCCCTGGCTTCCTGCTGACACCACCGCCACAGACGCTATCAGCACGATGATGTCTGGGGGGCAGAGAGGAAACACACACGAGTTATGACTCAACGCTGCAAACAAAATTCATCCTGTGCAAACATTTGAGTTTTAAAACTTTGCATTTAACTGCATGGAAATAATATTTCTTCCATTGTTATGCTGTGTTATTTTGTAAAAGTATGACTTAAAGCTCTCTTCCTGCAATTTGTATTTTAAACTTTTGCTCCCACGCAATGGGTGATGGGGAATGGGGAAGAACACTCATGTAATGCAGCTGAGTACATTATTAGTGCATGGAGTCAAATGGTCATTTCTTTAAGACTTTCTGATTTGTATCGCCCTCAACACTCGTAAACAACAGTGATTCCACTGGAGATCAAGTTCTATAAATAGTTCACGCACACTCAAACGACTTGTCATATGAGCTGAAGAGT
Source organism: Cottoperca gobio (assembly GCF_900634415.1). Classification (NCBI taxonomy): domain Eukaryota; kingdom Metazoa; phylum Chordata; class Actinopteri; order Perciformes; family Bovichtidae; genus Cottoperca; species Cottoperca gobio. The sequence continues at coordinate 23,248,638 of NC_041355.1, read as the reverse complement.
GTTCACCCTGAAAGCTACGAGGTCCAACCTAAAGGCAAGTATATCACCCTGATATTGATCTTAATGTGAAAGTGGCTCTTTAAACAGACAGGCAAGGATGGCTCATCCCAGCCTGGAGCTCAGAATACGCTGACTTGATGTCTATCATGTTGCTGCAAGAACAGCAACTAACTGTTGTCACCCCACTCTCACCCCTCACTGTGGAAGCTCAACAAAGCTCCACTACTGGAGATGACAGTATCTGCCATGGGCATCAACATTGTGTACTCGTCCTATATACTATATGTTCGCATACGTCGTCTGGCTACCACATCCATAGTGCTGTGGACACAAACAGGACAGTGGGGAAGGAGTAATTGGCTAAATCACTGTTATGTGAAGAATATATATCCACGCACAGTATATCTGAAGATATCTGTACACTGCATAAAACTCAGATTCTAAAGCTCTTCAGATTTGTTGCTCATTTCAGTTTCCCACATAAGTGCAGGCAAGCTGTATATGTATGTGATGCAAACGGATGCACACACATCAACATACAGATGCACGGACATAAAGATAACAAAAACAGGGATTTATTAATCTTGCACCGTGCCTAACTTTAGTGGATCATAACATATCGTGTGTGGAATTAATCTGCAGAGTCTCAAAATGAGACCAAACTGTTCTATGGATGTCACTTTTTGAGCCCTGTCAGCTCCTGTCCTTCTGCCGTTTTGGAGAGAATTGCTGACTAAGGTGTGTTTAATGGCTTCTCTTATAAACCATGAACCAGTTGACCCATAGTGGGGACAGGGAAAAGGGGACAAGTCAGCAACAGCTCCATGAAAAATGCATTAATGACACCCAGGAGGTGAGTCTCCGGGGCGCCCGCAGGCCTGCAGCTCCTTCCCTCCCTTTGAAGGTGCACAGAGAAAAAAGTGAGGAAAGTGAATGATAAAGGAATGAATGTGTTAATTAATTTGAGTGTGTGTGGTCGTGGTGTGTGCCAATGTCAGTAAAAGGGCACAGGCCAACAAACCAGAAGAGAACAATGCAACTCCGTAGTGCCTCTCATTAAGTCTTCTTTTATGAGTTAGTAAATTACATGAACAGTTACTTTATTACACTATCTATTGATCCTGGCCACATTTTATAACTTCTGAAAAAACAGTAATTAATAATGAATAATTCTCTGGACCCCCGAAACAGACAGGATTAAAGATTACGAGCATGTTTCTAAGAGTAACAGTAGTATTCCTTCTGTAAGTAATCTACTATGTTGATCAGTGTCTGTGGCACATTTATAACTTTACTCACACTCCATCATGTCGCTCTGCTCATCTGCTGAAACCTCGCTGAGTTACAGTTCAAGCAGATGCCAAGAAAGCTGTACACCAGGAGGTCGGGCCTCCTGTAGAACAGCTTATATGATGAAACAGCTTTGAAAGAAGCTAGATGTCTTTTCTGGCAGCAGGGCTGGGCTATTATCAACTGCTCCAACAGTGAGCTTCAACTTTGCAAAAAGCGGACAGTAAAAGCCACAAGCCTCTGCTCTGTGAAATCAATCTTACTTTGAGAAATCCCCAATAAATCCTCGGCATGGGAACATGTGTCAGGGCTCTGAATAAATGTTTTGAATTTGTAAAGAAGGCATGTTCAAGCTGTCAAGTCTCTCTTTAAGTTGCAGTCAGGTGGTACTTTTTATTTATTAGCATGCTGCAGACAGGACAGGAGGGGGGGGGGTACGGTTGTAGGTGCATACGGCTTTTAAACACTTTATTTTTATAAACCCCATCAGTGTCCATGCGCTCACGACAGCATCAATCTGTTCCTTCTGTTTGAATCACTTTCTGCGTGAAGTGAATAAAGTGTTGATTTGCAACCGAGTGCGACGTCTCGCTCTTTTCCTCATTGAAATGAATGGGGAGTGAAGTCCGGTGTCGTTCCATTAGAAATTCCACAGCAGGTAGTTACCAATGTTTTTTAAAATGTCACGTCCTCAAGTATCATCATTAGAAATGTGTATGTGAGACAAAACTCTCAGGGTTGTTTTCTTATACCTAAGAAATAAATGTTCTGCCTAAAACAAGAATCAGAAGTAAGAAAATGTATATCATTTCCAGAAGAATCAAATGATTCAAACTTCCATTTAGTCCCCACAGTGTTGCATGACAGGGGATAATACTATCACAACTTAATCTTTGTCTCTTTCTGCCCTTTCAACCGTCAGTCTGTTTGAACCTTTGTACAGCGTTTTGTTCTCCATGTACAAAACAAACCCGACAACATAAAAGCATGAAAGACTCTTCAAACACACAGAGCGGTCCTCTCAGCCGTCTGACTGGACCCGATCAAGCTTTGTTGCAGGAGAGCACCAGCTTTTGAACGACAGTGTATGTCATCACCGCCTCACTTTGATCAAATACAGCACCACATTCCCATATTATGTTTTGAAGGCAGATGCAAAAATAGAAGAAATTAATCTTTTGGAAGCAAACTAACAGCCATCAAATAAAACAAATTAAGATTGCATAATTTACAGTATTTTCACTTTAAAAAAGAAAATCCCTCGGAAACATTTAAACTTGCTGAACTAAGTATTGTTTTTGTTTTTTCAAGATTCCCTAACCCACAGTGACCCGCAGAAGATGCAGCTGAGCTGTAATCTAAAAACATGTTCACATTGTAGTTGTGAATTTATACAAAACTCCCATAATCCCCGTCTTGCATGCATGTTGAATTTGATTAAATCACACAGTGTGAGAGGTGCAGTTATATATGACACAGTGACAAGAAGAAAGCTAAATATCCTAATGTGAGTGATCATCATGTGTACCTGCATCACCTCCATCTTTACTGCTCAGGTCCTCTGAGTTCAACTCATTTTCTCTTTCTATCCCATAATCTCTCTCATTTGTCTCTCTCATACTGCCTGCTTCTCTCTCTCTTAGTCTCACCCTTTTGTTTTGCTCTTATTCCCTAAGCCCTGGCAAACTACAACACCCGCTACACAGTGTGACGACAGGAGCTCAGAGCACCCCGCGTGACCTCTACTCTCTCTCTCTCCCTCTCTCTCTCTCTCTCCCTCCTCTCTCTCTCTCTCTCTCTCTCTCTCTCTCTCTCTCTCCCTCTCTCTCCCTCTCTCTCCCTCTCTCTCCCTCTCCCTCTCCCTCCCTCTCCCCCTCTCTCTCTTCTCTCTCTCCCCTCTCCCCCTCTCCCTCTCTCTCCTTCTCTCTCTCTGCAGTAGTTTCCAAGAAGGAGCAGAGAGATCCATGTCTAAACAGTGGAAAGAATAAAAGTCAGTTAATTCAACCTCGTTACGTAAATGCTCTCTGCTCTTATGAGCTCTGACCACAGCTGTAAATGACACCAGCAAACCATGGTCAATAGCGTGCTGTGGAAGCGTGCGTCGAACATCAGTGTTAACAGAGAGCACAGTGAGGTCCGGTAGGGGGCAAGTAGACTGCAACTGAAAAGTGAAGCGATGAAGAAGAGGAAATGACACTCCTGCTCTTTCCACAAAAGAGTCTCAACAGAAAGATGCGCTCAAACAACTGACCTATGACGCAGAAAGGCTTCCTGGCAAAGCGGAGTCGTCCCTGCCATCCTCTGTAGCGACAGCAGCATCCTGACGACCAGACACGGACGATGTACTCCAGCCCGAACACCACGATCATCACAAACTCCTGCTCAAAAAGACAAAATCAATACTTGTTTTAGTAGTGTAGCAATGATGTGACCAGAATATACTCATGTGGTTTTCTGTGTCGATTACAAATACATCACCTCATATTATTATACATATCGATAAAGTTTGTATTCATCGCTTTGGCTCGTCTTAACATTCTCCAAACTGTAAGTGCGTCTGTTTCACGGGACATCATTCATGCTTCAAAACAGAGATATTGTGTCAGTAAATTGGCCGATGCCATCAGAATAAAAAGTAGTTTTGTCATCGTTTAGATGTTTTTCACCATCATGGTCAACAAATGTTTCTTATATTCAAATCTGACTGACTGCTCACTGCTCTGATGCTTTTACATTCCCATTTCAACAGTAAGGTAAAGTTTACTTGGAAAAGTCAATACCGTGCTAAACACAATTTCTTTTAATTAAGGCTCTAATCTCTGAACAATTAGTTTGTTGTTCACAACAGATTTGAATTTCTCATTCATTCAAGCAAATTGCACGTGTGCACAAGAGCAAGTACAATAGTCACATGATCAAAACTGATGAGTTGATTCTCAGCGAAACTCTTAAACTCTTCCCGACTTCTAAACTTTGTTTGAACCATCACACGCACAATGATCTATTAAATGATCAAAGTCTGTCAGACATACATACATTTATATTCCATAAATATGTATGACATGAAATGTCCAAGTAAACTTCACCTACTGTTGAAACAACTGATGCTTGTGTAGTTCAGCAAGTCAGAAACATTTCCAGGTGAAAAGACATGTAAACATTTCCACCAGTACGGCTCACACGCTGACTTCTTCATTCTGATGCCATCGACTGACACAACTACCAGGTTTTGACATGTGAATGAATGTTTTAGATGATTTACTACCTTTAGCAGACATGATGTCCCATGAAACAGATGTGTCAGCCGTCCTTACAGAGAATGTGAAGATGAGCCAAAGTGATACAAACTGTTACATCTCCACTTTAAACTGGTAAATCACAATAAGCATGAAACCCTCAGTAATTCTCTGCTTCCATACACTCCAGGACTTTGTCAATGTGTCTAAAGATGAGGTCACTGTGGTCATGTCTAGTCTACAATTGAAACTTTCACATTATTTACAGGCTGATAAGGGAATAGGTTTAATGGTGAGGAAATAAGAACTGAGGCCATCACTAAGGACAGATTTATGGCTGACAGTTGTGCAGTTTCTTACCAGAATCAAGAGACAGTAGGAGGAGAAGTCCTGATGAGCCGGGATGGTTGAGAACACAGAGAGGACGAGGCAGCTGAAGACCAGGACGAACCTAAACAGAGCAACAGAACAACATAAGTACAACATATGCACTAAATTGGAATCAAATGGGATGACATCAATGGTCTGACCTCTGAAACAACCACACTGACGGATCAAGTCTCACATTCCCAAACATCATTTCCACTGGTCACAAATGTGCTGCTGATCACACAAATGTGCACTAAGGTGGAATTGTCAGTTGTGTTTTCCTCTGTGACGGACTCTTGAACCCATTCTGGCACTGAAGGAAGAGCAGAACAATTACAGAACTTATTTCCTCTCTGCAGTGAAGCTAGGCAGACCATTATTCAATTTCCTGAGATATCAAGTGAATCATGCTTGTTTGTGTAACATGATTTGCAAGAAACAAGCAGTTACACTGCGGCTATTGGAAAACAAGCAACATCCGACCATTTCCACACTCCGACTGTCGCTCCCTCCGCCAGGAAACCGTAGCCTGCACTCTTCATAACCATAACATGGTTTATTTCCATTGCATAGATAGTACAAAAACACGTTGATGTCTGAAATAGGAGCGAGGGGTTCAGAGTTACGGTGGCTCTGGATGCTAAACAGTGAGAGCACATCTGTGTTTTATCATCTCAGATGTCCTCTGAAGCCTGCTGGTTGGCCCGCTGTGTGTGTACTTTCTCTTTCAAGGATAGGCTTTAGTAGAGCAGACATGTGTCCTGACCTGCCTCAAGTTTGTACAGTTACATATTAATAATTCAAAGTGCAGACCTTTTGCTAAGCTTTAACCTTTATGCATCTAAATTTGTGAAGAACTTTCACTTTAAAAGGGAGAACTTCACTCTCAGGCAACTGATGTCTCGATGGTTTGGGCCGGTATGTTTCACAGAAAGACCAGCAACGTTATGTGCAAAGCCAGTGGTGACGGTACAGTAAAGGTGGAGCTAATATAAGAATAATCAGCTGTGTGGGCGGTAACTTCACCAGTCATTTAGCGCAACTTTGTCGGCCAATTTTCAGTTTAATTATTCACAGAGGTGTCCTGCTCTCCAAAACACTGAATACAGCAGTGTGTTGTTAATAATCAGAGTTTCTCCTGCTGCCGCTCACGTTTGCTCAGCTTGTTTCTCTGAGAACTTGAGATCCAGACCTCCGAGGACTAAAATCCTTAAAATATATGATGAAGAACAAACAATATCTAGAAAGTGTATGTCAAAAATGTGGCTTGAAACTGAATAACAATTTCTGGCAGACAAGCATCACTATTAGAGGGGAACATATGAAACTCACCGTTACCTTGAATACAATTACAGATTACTCTAAATGTTGACAATTGTTGGAAACATTTAGGATAACGTAACATATAACACATTTGACATATTATACCTTTAAGTTGATATGGCAAACTTAAAACAGTTGCTTGTTTATGTACACATCCAGAAGTGAAGAGGAGCAACATATAATTCATTTGGAGTTGTGTTTCAGTCCTCCTGATGAATGTCAATATTCACTCTTTCAGCTCCATTTTTGTCCTCCCCATCTCCTGCGGGAGATATCTGGCTGCCAAATGTCCACTATGTTCACTAGCTAGTAGTTAACTGTTTCACAGACTTAAAAGGAAGTCTCTCAAGCTTGGACACTGTGGGCCATCGTGATTACATCCAGTGTTGGAAAGGTGATTGTGTGAAAATGGTGGGTGTTGAGAGGGGGTCAGTGTCCCACAGCCTAGAATGCAGTACAGGACTGTGCTGATCTGACCCCAGTCGACTCAGAGGTCAACATTTTCCACAGCCATGTGGAGGGTTACATCATTATTTCTCCACCCATATGTTCTCCTCTTGCTCTGTCACATCGCAGCTGGAGGGTTGGAGTGAATTAAAAGCATTAAGTATCACAAGTTTGAGGTTTGCTCTGTTGACATTTCCAAAGATTTCAATAATGTGACTTTGATTGGGAAAAACATTTAGTGACAAGCATTGTGGTGCTGTCATGTGAAAAGCAAGCTCCCTGTCACCGGCACACCGACGCCTCTCACACTTGCAAGGTTGTCAGACCGAAAATTACAGAGTGACAATCATCCATAGCTAAACTCGCGTTTCCAGCCTGAATATATTTACTTTAAAAGGGGTTAGAGAATTACTGAAAAGCACACTGACAGCATAATTAAACTCTCAACGAAGAACACTAATGAATCCCACAAACTACTGTTCTCAGCCGGCCCCGGCCCCTGGGTGTCATGATGCTCTACTACGCTCATCGGCGACATACTTAATCTGGAGCGTCTCCCTCTGCACATCCAGCAGACTGTTCGCTCTTAACCTTCCAAACAGCCCTGGCTGAAAATGAAGATGGCTTATACACACACACACACACACACACACACACACACACACACACACACACACACACACACACACACACACACACACACACACACACACACACACACACACACAGACATCTGTCCTTCCACCCACTCACACAATCACCTCTTTCAAATGCATCCTCCACCCCTCCTCGCCTCACACAGAAACAGAAAGAGAAGAGTGGGTAGTGCTGCTCTCATTTGCATAATTTAATTGATTTGTTTGGAAAATGGGTTGTTAGACTAATGACAAATGTCCACACACTGCAACAGTGTAATATAGCGAGAGGTGGCACAGAGTTACAAATAGCAGCTATTTATTATTTGATATTGAACATTTTGAAAAATCATTTTGGCATTCATTTCCCAAATGTGTGCATTTGTGTCTTTTTATTTCTACAATGAACCAAGTTATATCCTGTGAAAATCAATGCAACCTCTCTAGAGCCACTAAGAGCCACTAAGAGTAGCCATTACTCATCAACCGGTCCGCTCTGTGGACTGGTTGTGTGTTCGTTGGGTTCCTGCTACAGTAATGATCTGATGGGGTGTCAGGTGGTTACAGAAGAAGCTCTGTAGACATGTCCTCTGATGCTGTCCATGGTCCTGAAACCAAATGTGTTGCTGCTTGTTTATTCATCATTACGTTTTGCTTTCAGTTCTCCATCAAAGCTTAATATGAAAGCAGATATTTCACTGTCAATGTCTATGTAACTAATAAGTATCTTTTCCTATCATGACATTTAAACTGAGCTGTGTCTCGGCTCCAAACCACATCATATTATCCTTGCCATTTAGGGAAAAAACGAAGAAGTGAAAGTAAGTAATTATACTTTGTTTTCTCAATGTTAATGAGGTCAGGGATATCTTATCTTGGGAAATTCTTTCCAGAAAACCTTTGTTACAAACTGGGGGCAGATGTTTGCAAAAGTTATCATTTACATTTTTAAGTGTTTGTTTTGTCCGATCAACCGGTCCAGAACCAGAAGACAATCGACTTTAAAAATGGTATAAATCCACTGAATTATTTTTTAATTCTGAGGTCTGTATGGAAAACAGAGTTAGTCTTAGACCAGTGACCATCAACCGGGGGAGGGGGTCAGTGTGCTCTCAGAGGAAACCATTGTCACATTCCAAAGCTAGGATTGAAGACAAAATGAAATTGGACTACTTTTTCACTACTTTAGTGACTTCATAAACACAACTGAGCCGAGGAAGTGTGTGTCACATTAATGTCAGCTCTGCGTTATCCTTAGTAACTTTATGAGGAGACAAGGATGAAAAGGGAAACCTAAGACCTAACAAATAACTTGTTCAAGGTCATTAAAAAGTAGCCATGGATGTCAGCCTTTCGGACGTCTGTCGGTCTTATTAGTACATTTGCGGAGTGTGTCTGCTATTGTTGACTTTTCCAATTATGTATTGTATTATTAGATTTGTGCTTATGCTTTCAAATGCTGCTCGATAACCGGAAAGTACAACAAGTAGTTAAACTACATTACCTTGAAGATAATGCCTTATCTCTCTACAATCAAGCAGCATCAGAAGTTATCTGTAGGTCCAAAGAGTAAAGCAACATCCATAAAAACATCATGGATATAATTGCCCACAGTAGTCTGTCTGCCCTCTGACCCAGAGACATGACCTTCCCTGTGAGGTCATGCAGTCACATTCCTCTACGCAGGCAGCCATGCATCCATCTCTCAAAGCATTCCTTACATTGGGCCTGACAAAGTGTTCCGAAGGTGGCAGGCCCTCTCCGTGTGCTCAGCACATTTCAGAGGCTTACATGGTGGAGAAGTATTTAAGAGACGTGTCACACGCTGTTAGATTATCACTTGTTTAAATACTGCATTTACGTTCCCAGTCTTTGCGCTGTTTCAGCACAGTTGCACACATAAGCACAAACACTTTAAATCTGCAAGACAGTGTGTGTGCATGTGTTCCGCTGACAGTGAGCCGGGGAAATGAGTGTGAGCGTAAAGCTCAGGGGACACTGTCATGTCACCGAAGACGCTGGAACAATTTCCATAATGCACCTGGCTCTTTGAAAGGCTGAGCCAGGGATGCACTCTCTATTTTTTCTCAAGCTGTTGGGGGGTATTGTGTTTCTCCTTCTCCAATAGGCTACGCTGATGTTGTGCATCTCAGTCTGCGAGAGCCATTGAAAGAGAGAGCAGAATGAGCAGAATGTGTTTGGGAGATTAGACGAGTGAAAAATGAACTTGCAAAGTTGGCTCGAAGACGAAGCGGGAGCGAGGATTTTCCTGACATCTCACTATTGATACAGCGAGGTGTTTAGGAGGAGTCTTGCAGGTCTGTTTGTTGGTGTGTGACGCTTTTTGCTGTGCACGGTGTTTAGAAGAATGACACGGTTTCGATAACACGCAACACACAGTACTGTGGGAATAATGCACTCAGAGTCAGATCTGCTGGTGCTCTGTGCACAAAGGATTTTCAAATAACACACACATACGCTATAACTTGAGAGTTACATATGTTCAATGACATTCTGTTTTGTGGAGGCACTTCTGTGCTGTTTATGTTTGGGTTAAGTAACCAGGCACAGGGTTGCTATTTCCATTGCTATAAATCCATGATACTTGCAATTGCTGTCAGTATTGCTGCTCCACCAAGTGTACATCCACTGACATGTTGTAACATCACTGGATGGGAAACACTAGTTTGGCAGTGATAAGATTAATAATCTTCTCTCTGCATGGGGAGTGTCACTACAGCTTTCCCTGTGTGAGAGCCTTCCCAGGATAGATCAACAGTGCGAAAAATAGGCAATATAGGTTACCTCCTAGGAGACACTCTTAGAAACTTAACTGCTAAACCTAATTTCTCATAGTTTGAGAGCCAGCTGAAGGCTTGTGTCAGCTGTTTACTTCTATAGTGCTATATCTAGAGTGCAGACCTCAGCGTCACAAAAGCATCAAGCTATCACAAAAATAAAAAACACGGATTATGTAACCTATGCTTCACAGTCTTGACAGAACTTGGATTCAGACTAGTCGCGACCTGAACAAGCGGTGAGTCTCTTTCTTTTATGCACATTATAAGAGCATAGTCAAAACCAATACATTATTGTGGGGGAGGCAATTTGATACTTGAGTATAATCATACATAGCATTGTTAGTTTAATGACTGAAGCTGTGAAGTGTCCCGTTGTCATGGTAGATGTAAGAACATTATGCAGTGTTTTCCTACCTGTCAACCGTGCCCGTCCATCCTCCACCATCTAACATGCAAACATTTAATCAACTTCTACATTCTGCTGGCCTCAGGCGTTCATTTAACGTCATCTAGTTCAATATAATATATGAAGCAATGCTCTGTACAGAGAAGTCAGCAAGAGCTGATGTCCAGTTCTTTCTTAGAATACACCAGGGGGCACCTGGTAATACAAAGACTAAAAATACACAATCATTAGGTCATTTTCATTATTTATCGGGATTTTTACGATAAAGTTTACAGTATGAATACAGTCTGTGAACGATAAGATGATAACTTTAAGTGTTGCTACAGGATGAGACAAACAGGCCTGACAGTGAAGTGTGCTTTCAAACAGCAGTTCAATGAAATACTAAACATATCACACACCACATCATGTCCTGATGTCCCGAGGAGACATACAGGGACAATTTGTTCTCTTTCAGCTCTAATGAACAGTCTGTTTGCTTTTTAAAAGGTTAGAAATATATTGCAACTAGACATCCAGTTTAAACCACAGTGGATTGCTTTGCACTGTTTATTTAGCTATAATTTCCATACCTAAATGATTAGCTGAATGTTGCCCTGGTTGGTGTTACATTGTATAACCAATTACTCTGTCATGTTACCTCATTTCCTATTGAGCCCACAAAAAGATAATTAGTGCAAAAACAGATGGACACGGTGCATCCCCCTGTAATGCTTCCCCCCTCACAGCAGCACTGGAGCTGCAGTCAGCTACACAGCTGGGCAGAGATATCACAGCTCAACTCCCAAAACAAGAAGCAAGATGAGCAAAATGTGAGGAGATAAAGCCACGGAGACCAACAAACGTGTACAGCTACTCCACACTGTGTCTATTGAACACGGCAAAGAGACCATGATGAAAATTCAACAAACTGTGCCATGAGTGGATAATGAAAAGTTAAGGGCCTTTGACACGCTTGGTAGAAAAGAAGGGAAACACATCTGGATAAAACCACAAGTGTGCAAACCCGTAAAGCAGCCTCACTCCAGAGTAATGTGTGCTGCTCTCATGTGGAGCCACGTTAAGAGGCTGTGCAAATTAAAACTCCATCAGCACAACTGTAGGAGGACTTGTAATGGAAAGTGAAGGGGAGGAACTGAACGCCCCCCACTGTTCATGGCGCTCGGCTGTGTGTGTGAACCCCACCTGCTACTACCATTGACTCTTTAATCGTTTCTAAATCAAAATCGCCATTTGTGCAGTTTCAAAATGAAAGGAGCTGCTTTATACTTTTAATATAATATCTCAATAAATGAGGGATACATTGCATAACTTTGAATTCAGAAAATATCCAAGTTTACTTCCTTATGTAACTATCAAGGAACTGCTTTACTTTATGGGCTTTTATTCTTGTATGGACACATTTGTGATGATGCTTGGTAAGTGTGTATTATTTAAACCTCTGTGCCGTAAACTACACATAAAGGAGTTTGATTCACATACGATTGTTATAAATTGGATTGCAATACTTGTCATTAAACACTCAATGACATCATTTTTCTGAAACTGTAAATAAATATAATTTTCATTATTTTTTTCTATTAGTGGTTTAGTTAATATAAAATGTAAAGAATGTAAAGACAATGCCTCCGACCATCAATTATCAAAAGAGCGATTTGTTTGACGAACTGATTAATTGTGGGATCACTGCACTGTAATGTTGGCAGTGACTGTTCGAACATGTGAATAATATGTTGTTGTTTACAAGAGCCAGCTGATTCTGCACAAACACACTTTCACATCTGGGGTGTAACCAGAGCACATGTCAGAGTCACAGACCTCCTCCCACCACACAGATTCCCATCTGATAACTAGGGCCACTTCAAATCCCAGTGAATATTTCATGTCCAGTCCTGTGCTGGACTGAAACAGCATGTCAGGAGTCTTTATTGGAACAGAGTTTGGCAGCATGCTGAAACTGATGTATTTATCTTGTGTGACTGTTGTGTGTGTGATAGTGTTGTTGTCACATTGTCTCCTTGTGTATATAACTACTCATATAATTACTCATATTCTGTAACTCACATCACCTGTGGTGTACCGCAAGGTTCCATTAGATTTTTCTATCTACATGCTTTCACTTTTTCAAATCGTCCACCGTCACAATGTCCCTATTCATCTTTACACAGTTTACGAGAGACCATCGCCTGCCGAGGCAATATTCGCCTGAAAGTTGAAGCCAACACGTTGTGAACATTCAAATTTGCTTCGCAACTGTAAAGATATGTTTTATTTCTCCCCTTCGCTCACATAGAGTGGAAGTGAACAGTAGGCTAATGTTAGTTTGCCCTTAAGCTTTGAACGACTAATTAAAAATCAGTTGTCCTTTAATTAAGAACCATCTCCAGAATTAAAGCCATGCTTTCACACAACAAGTTATTCATGCACTTATTGAGGCTAATATCTAAAGGTGACCGTGCTTTGCCATCAGTGCCCCGACCTGAGTAGATGAGGCTCTCAGAATCAGTGACTTTGTCACATTTCGTTTCATTTTGTAGTATTTTTATTGCTTTTATTCTTTTTACTTATAATTGATTTAGTCTTGCTTTATTTGGCCTTACTGTTTTCTTCTGAGGATCATGCTTTTGCTTTGTCTGTCAAAGGACTTTCTAAACCCTGTTTTTAAGGCTACTATATAAATAAAGTTATTAATGTTATGCACACCCACCTAACTTTACTCACTGGATTAATGACTCACTGTACTTTCTTAAGTGAGAAAAAAGTAAATACTCAATAAGGGGCTCCACAGAGACTTTTAATAAAGTGCTTTATTTCTACAGATATTTCTGCAGATATTTCTACAGGTGAATCTGTTGCTCTCCCTGAACTTTCTCCTATTCTTTCCATTGTGGAGTTTCTTTTGTGGAGTTTTTCTTTGTCTGCTGAAGGGTAAAGCCCCAGAGGCACACTTTTGTATTCATGATAGTGGGCTATATAAATAAAATGTGATTGATTGATTGATATCTGATAACTACTACCTTTGTAAATATGTAGCTTGTCTTTTAAACTTTAAACTGCTTGTATGTTTGTTCTTTTCTTTTTATGTACATACTATGTCACTATTATTGACATAGAATATTATATAGTATTGTAACTTGTTGAAAAATCACAATACACAAAGTAATATATGTATAAAAAGTTATGATTAATATTACTATTATTATTGATAAATGATGCTGCCAATCAAGACTGATGTGACAACAAGGAAAGAAGGGCTGACGATTCATCTTCACTACTTTAACTTGAGTGTCTCACGCGCTGCTCGCATTGATCCTATTCCACAGTTGAAAGCGTCCACAAGACTTTCTCGTACGGTCTCTTCTGCCCAGCCGTGGATGTGCTTTGTCCGGTGGCGTCCCACTTTTCAGTGACTCTCTCTATCTATCAAGAAAATTATCTACATTCTCCAGCCAGTGACGGGTCAATAGAATAAATGGTGCCAGATGAGGTGATAATGAGGCACCCAGACACACTGAGCTCTCATTCTCACACCGTAATGAGAGGCGGATATGGAAGAAGAGTGAAGCGGCGCCCTGGCCTGACCCCACAGAGTTTGGAAAACTAATGCCTTTGTGTCCTGCATAAAGGTGTCACCTGTGCTGATGGTGTTCTTGCTAAAAGCCACTGGCAGCACCCCCCCACGCTCCCCTGTGGTTAGCAACGCCACCTACTCAAAGGTCAGATTCATAGATAAATACGGGTAAATAAGGTAAAAGGCTTCAATTCATTCCGTACAGAAAACCAGAACATCAAAGATCAGCAGAGGTGAGGCCAAAAGAGGTTTAGCACAACTGTTCAGCAACGAAGGTCATCGTCGAGACAAATTGAAACTTTAGAGCTTTAAACAAGATCAAAAAGCACTCTCTCTGAAAAAGTCCAGCACAAACATTACTTTCATTGGAGTATGGAGGAGACCAGCGGAGCCAAGTGCTGTGCAGCAAATTCATTAGGTGTTATATCCGCTCAGGCAAACCCCTGTGACCTCGATATGGCAAGGACCCCATTAATCAACAGTGCAGGAGTGGGCCAGTCGATGGGCTGACATCGAGCATCCATCTCCATGCGGTCTAAATTTGGGCGATAAGGAAGAATGAAGCTAATGGCTGAGAACATTAAAATGGGCTGCACTGCTGTGTCAGAGCTGAATTAATAATCCAGCACAAATATACGTTGTAACAACAGCTTTTCAATCAGCGCACAATCTTTACTTTTTAATCTTCCGTTTTGCTTATTTTTTTCGGCGGTAACTGATGCCGGAGGTTGCCATTTGAATATAATCAATTTTGTCTGTCACAAAAGAAAACCTCTCTCTAAAGCATTTCATCAGTGAACTTCAAACAATCGCACTCTTCACCTGGGCTGTGTTAAGTACCGGAATATATAGTGGAGAAGTTAGCAGCTATATAGTCAAATATTTCACCTTGGTGGAGCATCTTGAGGTTCAGTGTCTTGCTGAAGGACACTTCTACGTGTGGACAGGAGGAGCGGGGGATCGAACCGCCAACCTTATGGACATACCACTCCACCTCCTGATTTTGATGTTTACAGCTTGTTCCAAAAACCCCAACCCCGCTTGGAATAGTAGTAAGTGTTGTGGATGTTTGATGTGTGATCCCCCACTCCTCTCGTTTCCACATCAAAGTGTCTTTGAGCAGGAAACTTAAACCAACTTGTTCCTGATGGTCATACGTGCAGGTAGCTTGAAGCCAGCAGTGTGATGGAGTGAAGTGTGAAGCTCTTTGGATAATAACACTAAACGCAGTCCATTCAGTGCCAATCAATGTGTGCCCTTTATTTAGCTAAGGAAGCTAAAGGAGGAGGAGGTCAGGGCGATGGATTGGAGTGTATCCAACTTCTCATCTCGTCACTGTTAATGTTGTCGTCTTTTCTTTGCTTTCTTTTTTACTGAAACCCTGATCTTTCTCTAACCTTACCTTCTGTACTGTTGTTGCTGGCAATACTACCCACGATACAGTATGTACAGTTTATTAGCATAAACTTATCAGTGAGGAGAACAGCTTGAAGGCAATTTACTGTGATTATGTGTGAAAATCTCAAGATCCATTCCTTTCCCAGAGGAGCAGAACACCTCCAACAAGGCCATGAAAGCACGAAAAGCAGGAGAAATGGTCAGCGGAGCCGGAAGCGTGGCACACAGACAAGGCTATCAGAAAAAGAGCATAAAAGAGAGAGAGGATGGAGGAAAGAGGGCAAGGAAGGAAGATAAGAGAGAACTTCTCCATTTCTGCAACAAACGCTGGGCTTTAGTGTAGTTTAGTTTAAACCCACCATCTTCCTCTTTCTTGGACGGCAAAACATTTCTGTCAAGAGACAAACTAGTTTTGCACAAATCTGTTGATAGAACGTCTCATAACCTTCACGGGATTGCAACATATATTCCGCTGGAGATATATTACCACTTTAATTCCATTCACTTCTTTAGTGGTAGTCTGGGAGTACAATCATCGGAAATGTGATAACGCTGTGATGAATGAGCTCTGGATGACATGATATATGGCCAGCAGGGGAGCACTAAAGACTTTACAGAGAAGCCATAACTCCAACACTGACAAGATATCATAAAACACACATAGAGGACTATAAGGAGGACTAAGTGATGGAGCCTTAATGATTCTCAGCAGATATCTGATATAACAAGGAGAGCATCTCTAACGACGGCTGCTATAAACCATCTTCTAACATGAAACATCATCAATCACCTAATATCACACAATCTGCCCGTCACTGCTCAACATGTCAATGAATAAAAACTGTTTTCTCCTCACATTTTTCCATGTCTGGAAATATTTCTGTTTTTTCACTTTTGCTACATGGCTCATTGGGGAATAAAAAGTCATCTGGATTCAGTGTTTTTTCCTTCACATGAGAATAAAAGCATTGCTCCAGCATCATATCCCCTCAGCCGCTCAGTGTCTCATCTGAGATCCTGGGGATAGTGTCACATCAGAAGCAGCTGAGCAGCAGGTAACATCCCAGAACCAGTTAGTGAGAAACTTGGAAAGAAAAGAGCCACCAGCCAGGTGAAAGTTAGTGTCAGGAAAGACACAAGAATAATGTCAAGACCTCTGCTTTGGATAGCAATTATAAGGATTCTCAAAGATAAACTAGAAGCACAACGTTAATGAAAGTGAAAAATAATTTGTGTATCAGCCTTGTGATATGAAGCCGCTCAAACATGTAATGACTGTAATTGGCCCATGCTACAACAGGATCATCCCTTAAGTCATGAAGATATCTTGGAATTTATGGACCTAATTTTCATGTTTTTTCATTGCACCTATTTTACTCGATTCAATTGCTGCTGTCAATTATAGGACACATTGAGTAAATACATGTGTGGTCAATCTACAGACACCTGCAACGTGTTGAAGTGTCTGTGTCATGCTACAGCAGGTTTATTGGCTTAATAAAGTGTTGCTATGTTGACAGGTTGATGTTTACAAATCAATAACATGTTTGCAGGCGGTGCAGATTAACTGAAGGCGTCAGTACACAGGAAACAATCAGTACAGAAAGTGCTGCTGCAGCACAAAACACAAGGTCCAGCTGACAGAAGACAAAGTGACACAGCTCAAGCTTTTTCTCAACAACAACACCATCACCTACCTTTCTTTCAACATCCTATTTACACTACTTCCTCCAACAAACAAGAAAACTACACACACGCCGAGTCATTCAAACACCTGTATCGCACCGATTTGCAGTGTTTATTAAGCTGCTGGTTGGACACATCAGCACTCACGACGCTGTAAACATTTGTTTCTCACTTTATATTCAGCTGATACAACACATTTAGTGAGCAAAGCTCCCAACGAGGGAGTGTTTCCAATATTCTGAACTGTAGTTTTCTCATAATATCATTAGATTGTGTGGGCCCTTTTAAACTGTAATTCACAGCAGAAGAAAAAAAGATACTCACACAATTGCTTTCTGAGGGATATTCAGCGCCAAGCTATGACGTCAGGCTGGAGATTTCCATTATGAAGACGCAATATGACAGGATGAGACCCGGCCCCTGGTTCATCCCTTTGCTCTCGACTCATGAAGACGAATGCAGTCGAATAAAGACAAATACAACAAACAACATCTGACGCTGAAGATGAAGTAGAGGAAGTGATGACAGCGTATCCTCATGCATACCTTCCCACCATCACTATCTGCCGCCTCATCACCACACAGAGGTGGAGGGCAGCCATTGTTAAAAGAGGACCATTGGCTCTGCTAATTCGACTGCAGCAACATACAACAGCTGTTTTCAGCACATTTCTGGCTCTAGCACCATTGAGAAGATGAGAAGATGAGAAGATGAGAAGATGAGAAGATGAGAAGATGAGAAGTGTCTGATGGCAGTCTAACTCTAATCCCTGACGCTGCTCTAGTGATCTCTTTGGCTCCACTGACAGCAGACATTGAGGCCAAGACAACACATGCACCTGATTGCATGCCACCATTCATGGGAAAATCATTTTCTGCGCAGTCCTGTGGAAAAGCAGTACACTTCCTGTTCAGTCGAGTGGTGAACAGCACATTCTTTGGCGGGCGCTCAGTGTCTCTGTTAAAAGGATTTGTTATGACCGATGCGTGCGACAGAGAGCTGCTCGGGTTTTTGTGGGAACGATAATTGAGGTGTGTTATAATCACGCTCACTGTTCTTTGGAAAAACTGTTCAAGGTCATTTGAACTTCAAGCCACCGTGGTGTAACACTGAAATCAGACTCAAGAGGCAAATCAAGAAACCAAGAGGCAGATAAACAGGCATTCAAATATTTCAGAGCTAAATGGTGACACAGCAAGACATGTTCTGGTGAGAGATTGTTTTTAATAAGCAGGCACATTTTTCAAATGGGGAGCAGTCACAGGGTCAGAAAGAGAAAATAAATACAGGAGCCGGTTGGCTGTTTTTGTTACAGTAACGATAACAACCTCACAGTAAATCACAATCGGGCTCAAGCCGTGGCCGTGATGAGAGACAGCCCAAGGAAGCCAAGTGGAAAGATGATATAAATCTGAGATGCTAAATCTATTCACTTCAGAATGCACAAGTTGGAAATTATGAGGAGTTTTCTGGTTAAAGGGTGTGGGGAGGATGAGGTTGGAGATGGAGGTATTTTCCATCCATTAGTGGCGTAGCATGAGATACACACATAATTCACTTTCCACATCTTCACCCAATTAACTAATCGCATCATAATTGAGCGAGCTCTGGCTGGATGTTTCACGTCAGTGAGAAGTTATCGAGCCCCGACAGCCAAGCTGAGTTTTACTCCCTCACACACACACACGCACACACACACACACGCACATGCACACGCACACACACACACACACGCACACGCACACGCACACGCACGCACACACGCACGCACACACGTTGTTCTCTAAGATTATATGAATGAACACAGCTGATACAACCAAGTAAACAGTTTCCAAACACATCTTGGCAGACGTTAGCTTCTCAGCTGAAGTATTTTTAAGAGCCAAAAGTCTGAGTTAAGAATGAATGATGCGTGGTGCGGAAGTTACCGACTTTGGCAGCTGTTGGGCTCGCCTTGCACATTCTTTGTAAAACTGATATGCTCATAAAAACATCCAGAAATACTAAAAATAAGACCACAAGCCAGGAGCAGCAAAAGCACACCGGTGTAACAGGGGGAAGACTAAATGCAGGTGTGAAACAAACGTGTTCACATTCAGGCTGTTTTCAAGCCAGGACACTAAGCATGGAAACAAAGAGATTGAGGTCAAAGAAGTAATTTGAGACTGATGTTTTACAAGTGCCTGCCAGGATCATGCTTATTCTGTTGTACTTCTCCTTATACAGGGAATCTAAAATTCGAAAAGGTCACCAAGCCCTTCGGTGACAAAGAAGACTCTGCTGGCTTTAGAGGATCTTCAGGGGCTCTGCAGAGATTTACCAAGTATCTCAACTTTACTGGAGGGATGAGCCTCATGAATGAAAGATACACCTCGTGCTGTGGGCTGATGAAGGTGGGGGAGAGTGCTCTCAAACCCGACGCTGCAAAATATGACATTTCAGTGTTTCCTCTACCATTTCATAAAGAAACTAAACATTTGATTTGCCTAATTAACGCTGTCATTCACTGTAACGCTAGTTTCTCTCCTCTCCTTTGACAAAATGTGCATGCTGACATTCAACCTTAATGGACTTAAACCTAGTTAGAGGAGAAGAACTGTATGTAAGGAAAAGTCTGCCTCATGGAGTGTAAATGCCACAGACTTAAGCTCTTAGTGGAAAGCACATTGACAACTATTTCCCGAGCTGGTTCATTTAGAATTGGGACATCCTCTACCTACATCCTGGACAAACAGCACCACAACAATGGCCACAGATGTCGATGAGATTGACACAGCTGTACATGTTGTACAAGTCGACTTACAGAAATAAAAAATATCACACATATATATATATATATATATATATAGCTTTCTCTCCGTCATTTCTTATCATCTCTCTACTGTCGCTATCTAATCAAATAATTAATAAAATAATAACAATATTAATCAAATTTAATATTTCTTCAATCGACTTTACAAATGTTAAGTTAACTGCTTCTGTGTTGAGTGTAAATGATGGACACATCAGTCCATATTAATTATCAAATGAACACAATGTCATTCAAAGTAACAAGAAGAACAAATGGCTTTTCACTTGAACCTGAACAGATGTCATTTCATTCATTATTCATTTTGAGAGCATGATGGTTTGAGACTTCAGGTGATTATAAGAATGTAAAGATTAGCTTTTTATAGAAAATGAATTTCAGAGCAGAGCAGCATCTTTACAGTTCTTTCTTCTTGTTTCTCTCCTCCGTCCACAACAAGTCTTCTGTCTTTGTTTAGCTCACAATCTGATTAGTTCAGCTTCTTATTCTCAGAGAAGCTGAACAAAGCGCTCTGTCTCATAGAACCACAGAAGGGAAATATCTTCAGAGCAGTTATTGATCAATTCAATTAGGATCTAAGAAGGTAATAAGTAAGAGGAAGCAGAGTGGATTTATTGCAGGCTGTATTAGGGAGAGCGCCGCCCAGCAGAGAGACATTTGGAGCAGCAGCAGACAGGAAACACACAATGGCAGTGAAAACATGGTGCTATGACCAAGGCTGCTTAATGTTTGGTAGTGCTACTTTTAAAAATGATATTCAGTGATACAGAATGGCCTATAGTTCTTCCTTTTGTCCCGGTGACAATGACACTCTCGTTCCCATCTCCTGCACTGTTGACCCTGAATTAAGAATCAGACATCAGTTCAGCCAGTCTCTCAGCTTCAAAGCCAAACAAAGCAGACATTCGACAACAATGTTCTCTGATAGACATATTTGCAGAAGAACAATATAAATAATAAGCTTCTCCCCCCCACGTATGCACGGCCAGTTAAACAAACAGGTGCAACAAAAGCTGCATACAGATTCCTTTCTTAAGTTTCTCTTTCAGAGGTATCAGGGATGTGAATAAAACTATTAACAACGATTGCTTTCAGCAAACACGGAGCAATAAAGTTGTGTGTTCGTCCAAAGCTGGCGTCAATAATAATAGAGTGGATAGAACAAACACAGCCACAGTGCTTCCACTGATGTGAAAGGTCTCCGGCCAGAAGAGACCGACTCCCCTCCATCATGCCTAATGCCTATTCAGCTAACGTGTGTGTGTATGTAGAGAATCACTGAGACACTTCTTCTGTCTATTTTCCTTTCTGTCTCTTTCTGTTGTCTCCCTGCTGCAGTTTAAAACACTGATTCACAACAAAGATTTGGATTTGTCTATTGGATATCCTACATGATGGATATAATCCTACAGTACTCACACACACACACACACACACACACACACACACACACACACACACACACACACACACACACACACACACACACACACAAATATATATATATACATATATAAAGGCTATATATGTACAGTATATATATGTGTGAGTACTGTAGGATTTGGGGTTAGCAGGTAACTTCAGGGTGAACTCTGTTGGTTTCAGTCCAACGATGGTGGTTCACTTCTTACCGGGTTAGATCGCCATGGTAACATGGAGGTTATGTTCAAGATAAGAAATCAACTCTTGGGAAAGCAGCGCCTGCTGAACAATCACTTCTCAGTGGGCGGATCGTAAGATCAAAGGAAGAAGTTATAGGCTATATAAAGTCCTAATCCAGCGTAAAGCAACAGTTTAAACTTTAAGAGCTGGAAAAAAACCTCCGACTGCGTGAATGCGTAAATTAGCAGGTTTTTAATATCCCTGCTCCGTGTATCTGACAGCACATGTGTGTATTCCCTTCAATTAATGTGTTGCTGAGATGTAACCTATTCTTATGGCGTGTATGACAATATCTTATTATTTAATATTTTTCAGCTGCAACCCCTGTGATTGGAAACGGACTTGGGAGCAAATGAAACATGCAGACAGTGTGTGTGTCGACATGTCGGAGTCCTGCGCTTAAGGCCCTGTCACACATATCCGTATGGCAGAAACTTATGCTGGTGTACACGAAATATCGACAATAGGTTGATATAAATTAAGGGTAAGTTGTGATCGTTTGAAGGATGCAGACGACACACCGAACACGCCAGACACACGGCCCTGTCATACAGTTCTGTATGGCAGAAACATGCCGGCGTATATGAAAAGTAGCTCAAAATGTGTTGTAGCTGACTTATACATAACAAATACATAACAAATTATTATACGCAGGTCTAACCTATTGATAGCGTATCACTTACTTATACAACACGTATCAGAGCGTCTGGCCAACGGAGCTGGAAAAGTGCCATCTGGTTCACGTCATGCTGGAGAACGGCTAGAATGTTCTCTTGATGTATTCATCAAGACGTCCTGTGAAGAAGTGAGGATGAGCTACTCACAGGGACCCTATATACTATATTCAAACCCCAATAAGCTCCCAAAACGCTAGCTGAACGCTATCTGTACTGTAGAAACACGTTTAATAAGTTACTCCGTCGTCAGGCATAATGTTAACATAGGGTAGGAATAGGTTATCCACTCGTTATCAATAAGTTGGCTGTAGAGTTCACCGTCAGCCGACGTAGCCGATATCTAACGTACCTCTAACGTAGTCACGTAGGTATTCACGTAGGTATTCCGTATTCACATATGTCTAACGTAACGTAACGTAACGTAACGTCTACATATCTTATGAAGCACATGTTGGGTACGTCCGGGAATTTGAACATGTTCAAAACATCAGCGTTCAACAACGCACCCCAGCGTAACACAGTGAGCTCTTAACGAATACTACTTATACCTTACCTTATATCAACATAAACCAGCGTGTTGCAGATATTTTGTATACGCCATATTTTTGTATACGTTATACATTCGTTGGGATTCTGATACATTTTGTATAAGTAAGTGATGCTCTATCAATAGGTTAGACATGTGGATCTGTATACGTTAACTTTTCTGATCCGATGAAAAGTTGGACGTATTTGGACTCTGACAAATTTTCATATACGCCAGCATACGTTTCTGTCATACGGATATGTGTGACACGGTCTTTACAGCCACACACTCTGTATGCAGTGCATGCACAGCAGTGTCGGCCCATGCTGTGAGTGATTATCAATAAAGCAATTCTGATTACTACTTTGAATTACATTTTTATATTGTTTTTTATTTGCTCTCAAATCCGTTTTACACCGCCGGGGATGCAACGGAAAGAATAAGTCTGAAGTATTATCGTATATGTCATAATTTTCCCGAGAGTATATTCTATTCGATTAGAATACATTTAATACAGCCACCTTTATTTCAAGTAATAACCAAATGTCATGATAGCTAGATCTACTCGAACTTAAATCTGTCTGTGAGTAAAGTTTATTATATGTTTAATTATTCATGTTCTAAATCACTTTCTAATTGTTCCGCCGGTTTGTCTGTTATCTCGAGTCTGTTTCAAGAACTAATAAAATGACCCCTTGATGAACATTGCACATTATTTTCCCTCCATGTTTGTTTCCCCTTCTCCTGCAGCAGGTGTTAGAGCTCATGTGGCTGCTTGGCTCGGGCCTGTGGCAGCGCAGCTACTTCACACTACAGTACAAGTGTAAGAGAGTTTACATCTGGAAGCCGTTGCCTCACAATCTCATTATCAAATTACCGGGCTGAAAACACACTGGAGAGGGAGAAGTTGCCAGCATTACTCTCAACTACTGTATAGATTCAGGAACTTGGGTTATTAACACTGATAAGCATGTGTTGAAGTGAGAGAGAGAATGTCCTTTTTACACTTTTTAAATCTAAATGCAGACATATTGTTTATGATCTGACATGACAGAAAGGCAGAAGAGATTGCTGTTAAGTATGGAGTTAAAGTCAAGGAGTGGTCAGTGGTGTCAGCGCCGTGTGCACAAATGCAGTCCCGCAAGCACGGAGTCTCTGACTGGACAGTACGTGTTGCCTTCGTTGGTTGGGTTGGTTAGGTTTAGGCGTGAGGAGTGCGGTTGCTTATGGTGAGGGTAAGAATATCATATTAAGTCAATCAGGGCGGCTCAATAATTAGCCATATACTGTTCTCCCCAACTGATCAACACTTTGCTACTTGGTCTTATTTTTTTATTTCAGCACTTCATGATAAACTATTACATTGAGATCTGCATGTTTGTTGAGCACCATGGTGCCAAAGTATTCAAGTTCTATTGTCATGGGACTATTGTACGATGTTCAATACAAAGGGACACTTACATGGAAATGAGTTTTTGCTCTACTTTCAGGTCGGCAATGATTTGAGAGCCGACAACAGAAGAGTCTGTGAGTGTGGCAGGAACAATACAGACACTTGAGTCTATTTGCTTGCAGCTATCATAGGAATTGCTGGCTGTCTAACTCAGCCTAACCCCCGTGTGGCTCTACGGCCGAAGCCTTCATGCCGTCGTCAAATCGTTTGTTTGTTTGTCAAACTAGCTACAGTGCAGGGAGACTGCGGACGAAGACGTTATGGCTCACAGTAATTCGCTGACAATGCAGGTTGGATGTGTGCGAGTGATCGCTCCTCTCCTGTTGAGATTGTTGACTCTGGAAATTATACAACTCATTATTTCTGCACAAAAGTGTGAACTGTGTACTGCTGCAGCTGTATGCTGATGTGGTTGGTTTGATGATCAAGTACCATAATGATGTTCTTTATGATGGAACTGGTGTGTATGGTGTGTCATCCGACCACGTTCAACAACTGTGGCTTTCAGGTGTCTTTGTATTCTCGATGCTATGCATTGCAAAAAAGGGGAAATGGACACATGCACTTAAACCAGTTGCTCCTCAGAGGCATTCACACAAAAATGACCGAAGTGGTTGTGTAAAGAATGAGAGAAGAGAGCTTCAGATAGATGTTGCGTGTCTACTCTCACGTCCTCCGGCTTGAAGTGGGCATGCTTGCAGATTGTCTGTTTCGGGAAGTCAGAGAAATGGTCAGAATTCCTACGCACACGCACACGCACACGCACACGCACACATGTCGTAATATGATTAGTTTACCAAATCGGTCTCCATTACTCTTAGCTACTTTAATTACTAACATTAAAGTAAAAACCGATACAAATACTAGTGACTATTTTTGGCCTGATGAGGGAGCTAGAAGTCAGAGGATCAGCACAAGTTATTACAATTAATCTTGGATGGATGTCTGTAGCATATTTTATTGTCCCATCAGAGCTGTTGACATTTCAAGCTGAAGCAGAAAGATTGAAGCGGAAAGGAAAAGTCAGGAGATTACCAAAGTCATCAGGGTTTGTTCTCTGGGGACCATGAATAACTTGCTAACTTTATGGTAATCCCTCAAATAGTTGTTGCAATGGATGCAATATTTCACTTTTATTATACCTTTATGTTTATTCATAGTGAATACATTTTGAAGAAGATCTTACAAAATGACATAAAGAAACTTGCCATCTGCGGCTGCGGCCTGGTTAGTCTGAGAAATGGGCTTTTAAAATGTTGTGATTCATGAGAAGCATCGCATTGTGTCTGCTGTGAAACTAAGGACGAGACCAGACTAAATCCGTACTGTTGATGCTTCGCTAAGACATGACGTCTTTATCTTATGAAATATGAAATGAACCTTCTCTGAAACAGACAAACTGAGTAATAAGAACTAAAAAGGCGTTTTAGGATAACAATATGTGGGCATCAGTGTGGAAAGTGCTCTGTTATACAATCCCATCTGCTCTACAGGCAGACAGGTCAGACACACAAGTAGCTGAATGTCTGAGAAGTCAGAGCCATGAGACACACAGAACTCTGAACTGCAGCCACACAAACTCAACGTGAGGCATCAAAACAAACAGCGGAGACAAGAGGATGACATCCCTCAACAATCACGGGCTGTGGAGATGAATCGCTGTGAACTCTAGTAAAGAGAGCGCAGAGAGACATCTGGTCCTGATTACACTGCTCGCTGACAGCAGGATGTTTCCTCTCCTCTTTTTGTCTCCGCTTCATCAGTCCTCCTCTGCTTTTCGCAGCATCAGTCTGTCTCAGGCTTTTTTCGGCTTTTCTCTCTCAGTCTCTGTCTTAGTTTTCTCTGGCTTATTTCCAGGAGTTTTGCTAACCTCTTGGCGCTGTCTGCAGCTCTGCAGCGTGAGCAGAGTGGGAGTAGTTATTGTAGTTTGTCCCGCTTATCAACACACACTGCTCACGGAGGAAATTAAGGCACTTTAAAACTCTTAAGTGTCCAACTGCCATGATTTGCATTCAAAATGGTATTCCCTCTTAGAGTTGTAACTTATTCAAACATGAAAACAAAGACACGCTACACATATTGTTAGATTGTAAAGAGATCAATATCTTGCCTGTCTGACATTGTACATTGCCATAAATCCGCTTAGAAATCAAAGGAAAAAAACATACTCCTTATAACTCCGGGATATCACATTGTTATGTTTCCCTCAACATTGCTTAGTGCAAAGAAAAAGCGTAAACAGGGACATCACGATGAATCAAAATGGGTCCTAAGTGGCAAAGGTTTGATTGTCTGCCCAACACATGAAACACACTGTATGCACACACACAGGCCTGCTGACCCTGGTGGCCAGGGTGACAGATTGTGATCTGTTATTGCAAACATGTTTAATAATTCAGGAGTCGCTGAAATGCTCGCCAACATTAAACCGTTTTATTGTGCAAAGAGACACAGAAGTGTCTTTTTGAAAAGTGCCTCTGTGCAATACAGCGCTAGTAAAGGGTTTTTAGTCGGGGCTTTAAATCTTTATGTCATAACGATTGTATAAGGGTTCCTAACAGCGCACGGGTGTAGGAAGGGTAAAGTTTACCAGAGAGTTTGTCTGTTGGCTTCATAGCAGATCGAGGTGATTGGCCAAAGTGCTTTCTGCTGTGAGACACTTGTTGCTGTCATTCATCAGGAAACAACTCTTTTGTTAAAAAGAAACATATTGTCTCAGACAGAATAAAAGACACTGTGGGAGAAAAGCTACGCAGGCAAATGTTATCTGGCATGAAGAAAGAAAACATTGAACTTTAACACTCGAACCAACAGATGTTTAAAGGAGAATCAGCCTGAGGACTTGTTCAGACCATTAGATGAAAAAAAGATGTATTCTACTTCTTTCATTAGCTTTTACTTCACTCATGCTTTTTCCAGACGTCGCTGCCTTGTATCGTTCATCTAAAGTATTGTTGTCTTTAAACAGCCCACCAACCAACATACTTCTCATTGATGCTCGCTTGATTTTGGAGATTTCAACTCCTCCCCGTCAGGTTGGTCTGGATGAGGTTGTCAGTTAAAAGTAAGACAGCATGATGTAAAGTGGAGTTGGGGTCCCGTCCCTCCGGTGGCGCTCCACATCGCCGCTCCAGACAGCATGAACTCACACGAACAGCATGGTAAGCTCATGAGACACAGGCCATAGTGGCTTTGGAAAACCTATCCCCTGACATTTTCCATTCATAAAATTCCTGGAATTGAGATGAAGGAGGGAAAATAAATCAGGCTGCAACCTTGTGTCTGTGTTTTTTCATATATGCTTTTTTTTCATTTAGCTGTGATTGGCAGAATGAGGGTTTAGCCATATGTTTCCTCCTGCTACCTTTCTCCAAAGCCTCCTGTTGTTATTCCTATCAACATTAAATAGACATAAAGATTTGCTGAGTGGGCGTTCCAAGTGTTGTGGTTAGAAATGAGAGGCTTTTACGACATGGAAAGGTTTTCATTACTCTGCATATAATTTCCGCATCCCCTCGTTTTTCCAAAAAAAACACAACTATGCATAAAAATGTCCCCCAAATACTCTTGGTTTTGTTTAACTTCTTAAACACTCAGTCTCTATGATTTACAGCATGTGTACCACATTGCGGCTTATTTGGTTCTCATATTTATTGAACGAAATTGGTGAGCTGGATTGAATAAGGCAATTCAATTCCTTTTTCTAATCTGCAATCCTTTGAGGTGGATTTTCATTCTGTTTTTAATAAGGGCCCTCCCGCTAACATACCACCCCTGTCGCGGCAATAGCTGCGCACTGTAAAGATAAAAGGATCAACTTTGAAGTACATGTACAAGAGAAATCTGTCATTTCATCAAGCAGACGGCAGCAATCCTTTCTTCTGATCCTTTACAAACCAGATCAATCGGACTAATACTGAAAAGCTGATGAACCTTCTTGTCACTGCGGACTTCAATCACACTGAGGCCAAAGCAGATGACCCGGTCAAAGCTGGAAAACAGAATTGGAATACTTGTTTAATGTCGCTGCAAGAAAAATGATCCGAGCATTTGGATCCCATTGTGTGTAAGTGTCCATTGTGTTCCCTTTCATAGGGAAAGGACAGATACTTTTGACCATCATGTTACTAAGCTTGTACAGTCTTTAGCTAAAAATGATCAGATGTGTCTTGTCTTTTATGGATCTTGAAGTATTAATTCCCACTTTCATTTTCTCCCGTCTAGATTATAGTTCTTCTACACTTGCCTCAGTCAAGCTGTTCTATATCGTTCTGAATCCAACGAACCGTCGGTCCCACATTACCCCTGTTCTCACGTCCCTCCATTGGCTTCCTGTAACATTTAGAATAAACTACAAGATCCTGTTGACTTGGAGCTGCATGAGCGTTATATTTCCGATCTCTTTGCTCTCATGCTACTTCTCGACCATTCCTATCTAAGAGTGTAAGAAAATATCAATACACTTATTATGGGTTGTGATACTGTATCCATTCTCAAGTACACTGTGCTGACTTTTAATGAATAGTTTACATGCAACAAGAGATTGTGATAAATGCAAATGCAGATCCCACTTTTCTGATTGCATAAAAAAAAAAATGTGATTTAGAAAATGCCAATGCATCACCTTGCTTACAGTGTCACAATATATGGAATCGTAACCTGTTTCATGATACGCATCGTATCCCCAGATTCTGGCCAATGCACAGCCTAATTCCAATCCTCACATCTCAGCATTTTATCCATCCCCTGCAAAACAAAAGGTGATCGCACCTTTGCTGTTTTAGGCCTAACCCTCTGGAATCATCTTCCTCAATATATCAGATTTGCTAAATCTCTGGACTGTTTATGCGCCGTCTAAAATCCAAGTTTTATAGTCCGGCCTTTTTATAGATCTCCATCCCTGATGTGTTTGGTTCTGTCTCTCATTGTGCTGTGTTGTATATTGTATTCATTTATATTTGTTGTGTGTATGTGTAAAGCACTTTGTAACTGTGTGTGCTAATAAACCTTTTTCATTAGTTTATTCTTCACTGTATAAAATGGTTTTGCTTTACAAAGTCCCTCCTCACCCCTAACCCATTTACTTTTGGCACATTACTGACGCAGTGCATAAAGGTGGGAAGCGTCGTGTCCCAGGAGGGAAATTACATGCAAATCGAGATGCAAAGATACAAAATATGTGTTAAAAAATATGCACTCCCACGTGTGTGCGCTGACACAAAACAACACAGATATAGGTAGGCTACACACCAACACATAGAAATCATCTGCCATATACCATCACATGTACTGAGTTTATCTGAGGCGAACAGAATAATAAACGTATAAATCATACTGTAATTTTAATCTAGAGCCAAAGTGCTACAGTGGGAACTTTAAAAAGAAATTAAATGGACTGAATTGATTCTGAATGCTTTGATACCATGCCCTAACATTTTAAATTGGAATTTAGAAATGTAAGTGTTTTGTAATGTAGTTACATTTATTTTTGAGGATGTAAGTAACATCTAATTGTATTGCCATTTCCTATTATTATGGTCTCATGAACAGCTAAGAAGTCTCAGTTGCATATTAAAAAGACAGAAAAAAACATCCTTTGAGTAAAACATATCCTGATCGAATCAAAATCATTTGTCTTCTTTTGTCTCCATTTGTCTAAAAACTGAACTTACAATTTGTGTGTTACCTTTTCTTTTCTATTTTAGCAAACAGGCACAAAAGTTCATAGGTCTGTATTTTGTTGTTGTTACTGATATGTTGTACTCAAAGTAAACCGGACAGAGAGAAAACTATGAAACCATCCTGCCAGTTGTCTGATGCTTTTATATTAGCTGTCGTAAAATTGTAATTCAAGAAAGGTTTTCCTTCATTTACAAATTGGAAACCAACTTCATCTTTTCAAAGTAAATAATAATACAAAAAGGTACTTTTGTGTGATTGTCATACCCCTTTAGAGAGGGGCGTGCAGACTAAATAAATAATACCGTTGCCATGGTATTAACAGTTTCCCTCTCCATAAGCACATTATTCATGCCAAAATATGTGTAGTGAGACTTTTGTAAAACACCCTCAATGTTTCATTCCTTGCCTTTGCGAAAGTGTTGTAAATCAAGGTGTTGGTCATTTGGGAAAAGTGAAACTACAGGACCAGTGTATGTTCTCGTACTTCCATACTACCACATGCTCTCTCCGCTGTGACTCATGTGGACTTGTGGTATGTGACGTCCCCTGATGCACACTGCTGCAAATTAGGATTAGCATATTACCCACCAAAACAATATTGCGGTGATACGAGTCTGCTTGGTCCGGTGGCCTTTATTCACCACAGACCCAATAATCCCCCTGTCTCTGGGAGCAAAGCGTGTTAAATCTCACAGAATGGAACCCATTATGAGTGCCCATCGGCTCTGGCACCTCCTGCAAATCCTACCATGGCACAGTTAGGGAGCTGTGGCTAGCGTGTGGCTAGTGGACGGCTTATCACAGCCCCAGTGTTTGGACTAGCCGATTAGCACTCCTCACTGATCCCTGATGCCCCAGGATTAAACCCAAACAGCAGCCCAGCTCGAGTTTACAGGACGAAACAGAAACACAACAAATATGTCTGTCCTTACACACACACATAGAACACAATCTCATGTGAGCAACAAGCTTTTCCTTTATGTTTGGCTCCAGATCTGTTAAAGTAAATTAAGAGTTAAGAAACAGCTGATCCTCATTCTTCATGTCTCGCTTATCAACTCATGTTGATACACAATAAATTGCCACAACCTAACCCATGCAGCATGCAATTTATTGTGTGCTTTTATTCAGTTTATTGTGTTTGATTGTATTTTTATTGTGAAGTGTCCCCAAACTAAATGTCCCTTATGGGACAGTAAAGTTTGAATCACAATTAAAATGGGGGTATATGGTTGACATAGCATCTTTCTGGGAGACTAATGGGAAGTAGAACACAAGAAGTTAACTACATAGCAACACCTACTGTATGTCTGAATAGGTTTTATTTGATCTGTGACTGTTGCAAAGCAGTAGGACACAGTCGCTCTACTTTCTCTCCAGATCAGGGCTGATGTAAAAACTACTCTGTCATTTCTTTTGAATTCATTTGAGGCAACATTGCCTAATGCTAAACTATGCCATAAAATGAATAATAATAATAATAATAATAATAATAATAATAATAATAATAATAATAATAATAATACAAATGGTAATTATAATAATAACTTTATTTATATAGCACCTTTAAAAACACAGTTTATAAAGTGCTTTTACAGACAAAGCCGTGGTGACAAGCTAACGTGAAAAGCTAACGCAACTGTAAGTCAGATAACCGCCTACCCTTATCCCCAAGTTTCCACTTTATGGTGTTGAATTCAAATTGCTATTCCTATTTCAAATGGAGTACTCTTCCCCTTCCGCTCTCTGCATGTTACCATTTTGCAAGGTCACCGTCTTGTCTAGCACTAGCACATTGCTAAAACAAGGTTTGGCAACGCAAGACTAAGCTGAGGGCGATAGGTCATGGATGTTAGAAACATCCAACGGTGGAGAAGGCTACAAGGAACAGATTTACAGCGCTGTAAATCTGTGTCCCTACAATTCCTACATTACGGATAAAATATAATTTCTTTCCCCTATTTGAAAGTTAGTTAAAATTTTGAATCAAACTTACAGTCCTACAACATAAGTGTATCCTCACCCCTTCGATGTTCAGAACTCTTACAGAAAGTTGAACGTGACGCAATGCAAAGATGCAAATTTGCCTCACCACTGGAAGCAAATGGTTTTTCGCCCCTTTGCTCGCGTAAAATGGAAGTGAACGGGAGTATACATAGTGTATGTGTTGGAAAATCTTAATGAGCAGATGTCTGGAAACCAAAGAAGCTGCAGGAGACCAAAGTAATGTCTTACGCTGAAGGTTTACTAGATCTTGTACAAGGAGAA
This sequence comes from Cottoperca gobio, assembly GCF_900634415.1. NCBI lineage: Eukaryota > Metazoa > Chordata > Actinopteri > Perciformes > Bovichtidae > Cottoperca > Cottoperca gobio. The sequence continues at coordinate 23,216,399 of NC_041355.1, read as the reverse complement.
CAGATAATGAACAGTACTACTGAGATGCAGTCACATTGTCTGCCACCATTCATTCTGCCAACCAGCCGCTCTCCCTCAATATTTATCCATCAATTGTTTACCTAGATGGCTCCTCAAATCCTAGTCAACACATTCCCAGTAAGTCATAGCATCTCCCTGACCTCGCCAGTCTGAACCCACTTGGCCCATCTTAACTGTTATCTTGCAGCTGTGGGCCGTCAGCTCCCGTAGACTAAAAGATGAGCAGTATGCTTTGGAGAGATGACCTGAGTAGAAAAAGAGACACTCAAGACGTTAGGGTTTGACCTCGGACCTACTTAAATAGGAGCTAGTCCAAAAAGGACTTAACAGAGTATACATCAATGCTTCAATGCTGTTGGCTGGTTGTCCTCAAACAGGCCAAAGGCCTCACTCTTGTACTAATGGAAGGCTGCATGTTCTCAGAAGCTCTGCATGAGTCCAATGTGAGTCTCCAGCAGGAACATCTCATAATAATGACATTGTAATTACATAAAAGAGAAATGCATTGTCAAATTGGTTCTGCACAGTAAAAGGCAAAAGAGCTCATATGTTCCTTTTTATCGCTGTATGATGTACAACATGAACAAAATGCAGTATAAACATGTATAATGTTGTGCATGCAACAGGTTCTGAGACACTGGTTCATCTGATCCTCCACAATATAAATCATAATCTCTGTGCATAGCTGAGAGTAAGGGTGGCTGGTTTGTGTGCATATTCTTGTACATTCCCCCAATATGGAGATTAACTGTATGTTCAGGCACACAAACACTGGAGGCATTAGCTGTAGCTCTAGATGGAATGAAGACGTGATGTTTTGCTGTATTTTTATAGTCAATTTCTTGACTGCAGTACAGAAGATAGTCCCTCAGCTGATTCAGGGAACATGGTAAAAAAAAAGACAAAAAGAAGAGCAGGCCATCGATGGGTTTATAACGTCTCAATACATGTAAGACTGAGACACTAATAATATGAATGCTGAATTTTTAATTTTCCCTTTGGGACTACGGACGGTTTTAAGATCGATTAATATGACTGTGGCGATGTCTCAGACCTGTGAGCTGCTGGTGCAACGCATTAAATAGCTTGAAGCAGAATAGCCTCTATGGAATAGTAATGTGTGCACTCGGCCGGCCTTTCTGTTTATCGGGCTCAAAGCTTCGATGTTATCCATGTTTTTGAAGGGAACAGAGAGAGAAAGAGGGATGCAGAGAGAAGGATCGAGGGGGAAAGCATCTACAGGGAATGATATGGTTAACGATCAAAACTAGGGATTGCACCAAGGGCACCCTTAAAGGGAGGTTGTTGTTGTTTTGGCAGCCTATTCTACAATCTCAAAAGAGACTTAGAAAAATCTGATGCTAAATTAAGAACTAGAAGAGGTTATTGAAGAATGGCATAACAGACATAAGGCTGAGGCTGGCAAGACAATGAGCCATTTGTTTGAATCTATTTCAGTAGTGTTTGAAAATCGACATGCAGAGACTCGAAGCTTTCTGCCCTGTTTTATTCTAATAAAAGTTATAAAAGTTATATTTTTATGAACTTTCAAATCTGGCTTCACTTGAGGTTTCAGAATATCATAGACAGATTTAAGATATGTCCTAGCTTAGGCTACCACTAAATGTCTTTTACATTAAATTAACTTAGTTTGCTCAAGGTAGAGCGTAGGATGAAGAGCATTCTGCAAACAAACCCATCCAACAAAGCAGCTAACCTAACTGCTACCGACTATATCTGAATTTAAACAATCACAAGGCTTCAGATTCTTTACCCAAGTCCCAGGTGCATCAGAGAGTAGAGTTACATAACGCCACTAATTCTCCTCCATTCTTCTCTGCAGAGAAATCAGCTCCTTCCTTACCTTTGACCTCCTGTCTGCCAGGATGCCATTGGACACAGGGCGTGGAGGTCAGTGTATTTGGGGGTCAATTTAGATGAACAGTTTAGGCAGAGTGCACTACATGGTTTATGAAGCTGTTTTGAAGAATACTGCGGCACTCTTCATTTTAAATAAAGCATTGTTCTTTGTGTGAAAGCAGAGTTATCCTAATCTAATCTCTTTACAATTACAACTAGAAGGGCACACACTGTATATCCGCCCCATGACTCCAAAATGTAATGAGCTCTTCCTTGGCCCATGCTACATCCTTTCCCCCAAGTTTCATTAAAATCTAGCCAGTGTATTTCCATAATCCTGCTGACAAACAGACAAACCAAACTGAAAACATAACCTCCTTGGCGGAGGTAATTACAAACACTATTAAGGTGCAACACCAAATTCCGCTAGACTGAGCACATTTTGGTGTGCCAACTTAAAATGTTCATGAGCCGCATCTGCTCAACCACAAGCCACAACTGAAAGACTGAATAACAAGCTAGGATGCTATCAGTAACATATCTTACTTGACACCCTGTAGAAACCCTCAGATCAACCACTTCAAGGCCTCCTGTCAATAATGAGTTACTGATGGACCATGAACAGCCATGTCACATACTGCAGTATCTTTACACCACAAGGTATCTCAACTCTTGTTGATACAATCCATCAGCCATGACTTATTGGCAACAACTTGTTCAGTCAGAAGATGTAAAATCGTTGAGGCTGTATAGATCCATAAATGCTGAGATTGACTGAAAACCCAACATATAACGACATGAATAAAAGAAACAGTTATACTTTTTGTCAAATTGAATTGTAAAGGACTTTATTAATGCAATTTTCCAATGCTAGTTTAACTACAAGCACGGACAAATGAGAACCTGACATGATCCTGGGTACACGGCAAGATTAAAAGGTCATAAGTGGTGTAAAATGAAATAACATTAGCCAGTTCTTATTTTAGAACTGACAGCACAGTAATGTCCTCATTATTCACTTTAGTCAATTTTTTTGGCAAATGAATCTGGCCACTCCCCTGTTTCCGGACTGTAAATAGCCTCACAGCATCACACCCTGGTGTCTATGGCGTCTATGATGGAAGAGGAAGGGTACAGGAAGGAGCCAAGAAAATGAGGCCAATTTCCCTGTGGGGCCCCAGTAACCAGGAGCTGCATAACAGGTTCCACACAGAGCAGCCATTAGACTAGTACCTAATGGCAGCCCGGACTCACCCACTTCCTGCCAGGTGTCTCCCAAGTGTGTGTTTCAGGACCTGTGAGTTTCTGTCTGGGTGTCTTCCTCTCAGTAAGCCTGTCTTTCTGCACTTCATTGCATTTAATCTGGCTGTAATGGCTGTATGTTTTGTAATGGACAGGAGTTCAAGTTGAGTGATGACCTCAGGCTGGGAAAAAAAAGAAAGAAATTGGAAGTTAAATGACACAGAACGGCTACTGTTTAGTAAGAGAGCATGCTTTGGCCAGACGACTGGGGCCACTGAGGGAGGCTCACTGTGTTTTTAATGGCAGTAAAAAGGGAGCAGGCCTGAGATGCAAGCACAAAGTGTGCAGGGTAGACTGGAAGTTGAAGAATTTCCGTCCCAGGGTGAGTGAGAGAGAAAGAGAGAGTAGGCTAGTGTCTGCCAACAAGAGCAGCACTCTTTTTCCACAAGGGAGAAGTTATGGCGTGATTTGCATGTCATCCAAACCACTCCATTTGGCGGGAAATTGGTGTGTGTGTGCACATACTGTATGTGTGTGTATCTAGTTAGTAAGATCTACCCAACTGACTGCACACATACAGACACGTGCAGATGCAGATCATCCAACTTACCACCGTAAACAAGTGTGCCATCATGGCCCAGTGGAAGGAAGGCTTGGCACAGCACTGCAATTTAAAAATCAGCACTTGACATATTCAGCCGCAGAGTGCAAACTGCTACGGAATTCATGCACACACCACGGCCAATAAAACACTAATAATAGCTTTGCCTCGGCTCAGAATTACACTTAAGAAGGGTCATTTTGTGTCAGTCAGCACTGATGTCTTTATTTCATATCTGCACGGCTCGCAAGTGCATCTGCAACTTTATTAGTTGTGTTTCAACATTGCAGCTCAGTCACTGCTGTCACCATGCAGGGGTGCAAGGTCGTACCGGTAATCAGGTAAGTGTGTACATTGTCTTCACAGCAAAATAAAAACTGTGTCCATGCTCCACATTCTAGTACCTACACTAATATAACGCTTATGAGAAGGCATTACAGAGGCCAAAAATACTCTCAACTCTATCCTGTTCTCCAGGCCTCATTATCGCACAATTACGCCTCACTAGCTACGGAGCTGCCTCTGTCTGCCTGGACGCCTTTCCAGACAGGTGGGAGGGAAAAGAGAGAAAAAGACTCAGACTAACAGAAAGAGAGAACATGTGAGAGTGGTAAAAGGGTGGAGATTAAGGTCATGCAGGTCACAACACTGAAGCAAGAGACGATAGGAAAGTGAGACAATAGAGGCTCAACTCACGAGTGGAAGGAGTATGAAAAAAAGTTGAAAAGGCGGAGAAGAAGGAAAGGAGAGGGTAACTTGAGACAGAGGCCAAGACAGAGTGAGGGGGTGCAAGAGTTCGTGGACGACTGTGGCAATGTTTCTCTTTTTCCTCCCCCTCCTTATTTTCCGTCTGATTTACACGGTCATTTGGCGGTACTGGCTGAGACCACCGCCGTGTTTCCACTTGGCTGTCTAGTCGCCTGCCGGCCTGTTTATATCTGTCTGTCTGTCTGACTGCAGGTTTTCACTGTCTTCCTGCTCATCCACTTAATTTCTCTTCCTGCCTGTCTTTCATCCAGTCCGACTGTTAGTCTGTCTGTTTGGCTGACTGACAGTTTCTCACTATGGTCAACGCAGGAAAGCAATCCCTCATTTCTCCTCCAGCAAAGTCAAGACTTCTGGAGGACTGAGCTGAGCTGATGAAAACACACACACACACACACACACACACACACACACACACACACACACACACACACACACACACACACACACACACACACACACACACACACACACACACACGTTATTTGAAACAGCCTGACACATGAAATGGAATATCGCTGTGCTTTTTCTTGTGATTTCAGACAGCTACTCTCTCGCCTCTCTTTCAGGATTATTTCTATCTTGTGCTTTCCTTCTCTGAGAAAAGAAATTGCTAAAAGGAAACAATCATTTTGGATATCAGCAAATAAGGTTTAGGTTCAGTGTCATTCTAAATAAAATTACAATCCAACATTACATTCTGCAGGCTTTGAAGTGGAAGAGTGTACAGAAAGTAAAGATGATTTACTCACCACTAAACTACTGTTCTAATGTAATACCTTTTTATCTAACAAACATTGACTTACACTGGGAAAATTAACAGGCAACAGCTAAGTTTCATTGTGGCTTTTCGACAAGTTACATTAAGATGATGTGACAATTCTAGAAAAAAACATTTATTATTATGTCCTGAGGCTTACACATATGTTAGATGTCACGTTAACATTAAAACACAACTAATTGGTTAGGCTCAGAACATCGGAAATATGTTAGCCTGAGAACATAGGAAATGTATTAGCTTCAAAATCCAACCCTAACTGCATCAACTACTACGCCCATCTTACTCACCCAGCCCACGTTTTTATTAAACGCCACTGAAGAGTAAGGTTGATGTTTCATATTGTTGAGTGGACTGAAAAAGCTGCATTCTGCCTCAAGCGTTTGTCTGGCAGTACGTCTGCACTGCTTGGACGCTGAATGTCCCTTTTATGTGTATATGCTGTGTACATACATTATCTGAGGCTTCCAAGAACACATTAACATTGGACAACTCTGACTGGACAAATTTGTTTGACATGCAGACAGAGACACACTCAAAGTTACATTGTGTCTTTGAGTGTGTCTCTTGCATGTGCAGCTGCATGCTTCCTCAAATCACACGTCACGCTTCTCCTGAGTGGATAAAATAGAGCAAATACAATATTTGCCAACCAAAGCAATAAAGTGTCGAGCCTCAGGCTATGAACCTGTCATACATTATTTCAATGAAAAGTGTTTGGTTCAGTTTAAATGACAGCCAAGTGGAGCAAAAAACACACAAATGTCTGACTTGTGATGGAAAAAAGAGTAAAAGTTGCCATCCACCTGGAGCCAACTTCGCTGTGTCTCCATTATAAGTTATGTTTTGGATGTTGGGCAGTAGGGAGACAGATGCCAGGTCAGAACACATTTCCACACACAACACTCAACACCCAAAACTCTTAAGCATCTGGAAACATCACCCAAATCCCATATTTAGCTCATTATGGCCTCATTACAATCAATGAAACTGTGAAATGCAGACAGAAAAGCTATATAATATGGGTTTTATATAACCAAGATTCCATTCAAAAGTGTCAAGGCCAGTTTTTAAGGTGCATGTTTCTGTATAAAACATGGTGAATTCTGGATCCCACCAGACGGAGCAATAACAACACATTTTACAATAGAATCTGTGCATTATATTAGCAATTATGCAATATAATTGGAGTTGTTGATCCACACCCTTTTCATTGGCCAAACTTGTGGAAAATGGGAGACAGAGAGAGACACGCAAAAGAAAAATCTGTTGCTGTTTTATTATTTTTATAGTGGAAAACAACAAAAGCACCCAAAATCAACCACAAAGCATAAACATGTATGCCAACCAGGGAGGCATTAAAGGAGGGTCAAAAAGCTAACAGGGACAAGGTCAACAGTCCTCTGGACACATGTGGGGGTTGTAACTGAAAAGCTCACTCATTGATTCAGATTTGATTATATGAAAACATAATTTATGCTTTCAAACACCGAGGTGAATTTAGATTTCTGATTAGACTTTTCGTTTCTTTTCCCATATATCAATCCTCCCCCACTCTACTCCCTGCCATTCGTATTTCACTTCTCCATCAACTTGATATACCATTTTTGTTTCCATTTCCCAACTCTGTCACAAGGCTCTTAGTAGATGATAATAAACAAGAATTATAAACCATGAGTTTACATATTAGCAGCACTATACAAACAAATGAAAATGAACATCAGCTGTGAGCTTTTAAAATAATGTCTTAAGATAATTTTAAATGAACATATACTGTAAGTGCCAGACTGCTCCTGTCACACTCACTTATGTTGTTTTTTTTCTATAATGTTAAGCAAATGTACACAGTATGAGTTAATCTCGCTGTAGTGTATACCGTTACAACCCTACTCCTCATGCACCACACTGTTAGCCAATGTAAAATACTTCATCCTGCTTCAGCACCGCAAGGGTCAATAATTTGTCTTTTATGATACAGAACTGATAATCGGACAATGACCAATCTTGATAAAATATAATAAGATTCAGTCACGCTGTCAGTGCCCCTGTGGGGAAAAAAGAAACAACAAAGTAGATGGAAATGTCAAGAACTACTTCAGAGGGAGAATCTGAAGAGTTTGAGTCGGGTTATAAGTGCAGCTTAGTTCATTTATACTTAAGAGAATTGAAATCAGTGATTGGTCGGGATAAAGATATGGTACTAAAATAACAGCAACAGTGGTAGCAGAGAACAGCTTGTTTTAATTGTCTCTGAAGTGGAGTAGCTGGCTGTGACTTCTGGGCCTCACAGCATAACAGAGAAGGAGAGAGAGAGAGAGAGAGAGAGAGAGGAGAGAGAGAGAGAGAAGAGAGAGAGAGAGAGAGAGAGAATGAGAGAGAGAGAGAGAGAGAGGGAGAGAGAGAGAGAGAGAGAGAGAGAGAGAGAGAGGGAGAGAGAGAGAGAGCCCACATTTTTTCAGTCAATTGTGGCAGATATGTGATGTCACTATGACACCGTGGCCAACGTTCAGCACTGGAAAAAAAATAGAAGCCTTTGAACATTACCTTTTTATTTTCCACATGATTGGTCCAAGTCCCAAATCAAGTCATTGTGTCTCAAGTTGAATCATAAGTCTTTAACTTCCAAGTCCAAGTTGAGTCTCAAGTCATATATTTTCTGTCAAGTCAAGTTGCAAGTCACCAAAAAAGTGACTCGAGTGTAGTCCAAGTCACAATGACTCAAGTCAACATCTCTGGCATTAGCATCGGAGGTTAGCAGGTTATAGCCAATGAGGAACCAGATCCAAAATGGAACCGGCAGCATTATTATAACTAGCGTGTTAAACTGTTAGCATGTTAACCATTGGCAGTGTTAGCTAGTGCCACACTGTTATCGTAAGGATTCCCTACAAACTCAGTGACCGTCTCAGCCTGTGCTCTGAGTGCACGTTCAATATCTGATAACCTACGTGCACCAAAATCCTAAATTATTTTAGTTTGATGAAATGAGATATTGGATATGTGGCAAATGGGCTAGTTTAGAAAGCATCGAAACATACAGAATATACTATTCAGTTTTTCCTATGATTTGTATATTTGGTGATATGCCTACACACATACATATATACATATATATATATATTTGGGCTGGAAGATACATTGATGTCAGAATACAGAGCCCTCCATCTGAGTAGACTTTTTCAGTTTTGGAGGTCTAAATGTCAATATAGTGTATTTTAGCACTATTAATTTGTACATATTTTTGTTATGATGGTCAATTTAAGAATTTATTATCAGAAAGGTAAAAGTAATTAGAAAATCTGCAGTTAAGTCAGTGGTGCCAGCAGCTAATTTTGAAGGATCTTTCCACTTGCGATGGAAAGGAACAATGTATCGTTCCGAAATACTTTGTCTTTTATCTTATACAGCAAAAAAATAATGTGTGCCTGTATGTGTGTGTGTGTGTGTGTGTGTGTGTGTGTGTGTGTGTGTGTGTGTGTTGTGTTCTCAACATATATCTGTATATGAACGTTGGTACCCATTAGAGCTGCTGACAATGGGACCCGGCATTTGGAAATCTTATGAAAGAGAAAGTAAAAATACAAACTCTTAACTTAATTTGCTTCCTGCTACATCTGGAATTAATCTAAATGTTTACAATTGTAACCAAAGCGATAAAACTCTGTAGGATATAAACCAGCAGAAAACAAATTATGCTCTTGCAATAAGGCACTTCTACGGAGTATTTAACTTGATATATTGAACCAAGATGCTGGTGAGACCAAAGGCCTCTCCGTTCCCCAGTCATGAATATTCAAATGAGATGTTCAATTTGTGGTTGTTTATTGGAAGGCTACAGAAGCATGCAGGATTCTCCCTAAAGCCTTGTTGAAACCAAGTTATGCACTAGACTGAATGACTTGCTGAAATTAAAGTGGGATTTCCTTCCTGCCCCCATTGAAAAAAAATCCAACTCAGCCTGTTGCCATTTTAAGCCTTTGGCAAAATCTAATATGTCTGCTGAGTAAGACTTTCTAAATTCTGCACAGCATGACAGAGCTTTACACAGCTGCTGAAGTCTGAACTTTCTAAAGGAAAAAAACATGGGGACAAGAAACTAAAGGGACAATTGAAGAGAGCAAAAATAATTAGGCATGTGTTGAGTTTCTCTAATAATAATAATAATAATAATAATAATAATAAAAATAATAATAAACTTTATTTTTATAGCACCTTTCAAAGAAGAAATGCAGCACAAAAATATAAGAGAAATACAAATAAGAGAAAAAGAATATCAAAATGAGATGGAATAGAATAGATAGATGAAGACACCTTCTAATGTTACTAAGATAAGATGATGTCGATATCTTTATGTTTTCCTGTACAGATCTATAGTTTAAATATAAACTCCACTGGAGGCCTGCACAACGTACAGATTGTTACAGTAAGAGTAGATAAAGAAATGTTTAGTCTAAATTCAAATAAAAAAAATGTATAAAGCCCAATATCACAAATTACACATTTGTCTCAGGGGTCTTTACAGACTGTATAGCATACGACACCCTGTCCTTAGACCCTTGCACCAAACAAGGACAGATTCCCTAAGAGAAACCCCACAATTAAAGGGGGGGAAATGGAAGAAACCTCAGGGAGACAAAAATGAAAAAGATAATCCAGGAGAATGTCAAAATAAGCTTCCCAGTGCCTTGAAAAAAAGCAACCTGGGCAGTAGGTGTAGCTGTGATTCATGATCCAGACATAACCTTTAATAGTTGCAGCCTGCCAGATAAGAAACACAGAAACTCCGGGGATGCTGAGTTAGTAACATGCATTTAAGGGACATGCTGCATAGAAATGGAGAGGAGAGTGGAGAGAAGTGTAAGCCTATTGCAGCATAACTAGGGCCCTAGGCATGCCTGAGCCAGCCCTTACTATAAGCTTTTTCAAAGAGGAAAGTCTTAAGCCTGCTCTGAAATGTGGAGAGGGTGTCTGCCTCCCGAACACAAACTGGGAGCTGGTTCCACTGGAGAGGAGCTTGATAGCTGAAGGCTCTGGCTCCCATTGTACTTTTGGAGACTCTAGGAACCACAAGGAACCCTGTATTCTGGGAGCACAATGCTCTAGTTGGTTCATAAGGTACTATGAGATCTTTCAGATACGATGGAGCCTGACCATTAATGGCTTTATAGGTCAGGAGAAGGATTTTAAATTGTATTCTGTATTTTACTGGGAGCCAGTGCAGAGCAGCTAATACAGGAGTAATATGATCCTGTTTCTTAGTTCTTGTCAATACACGTGCCGCAGCAGTTTGGATTAACTGAAGAATCTTAAGGGACTTGTTGGGACAACCTGATAATAAGGAATTACAATAATCCAGCCTTCAAGTAACAAATGCATGAACTAGTTTTTCTGCATCGTTTTGAGACTGTGCCTTGTTTTTGCAATGTTACGTAGATGAAAGAAGGCAGTCCTCCTTAGTTTTATGTGGGAGGTAAAGGACATATCCTGATCAAAGACAACGCAGAGATTCCTTACAGGGGTGCAGGAGGCCATTAAAAGGTTGCAGGACATCCACGTTTTTATATCCTTAAGGCATGTTTGAAGTTTAGCTAATAGATTGGTTTTATCTGGCTTAATTGACAGATAGAATTGAGTATCATCCGCATAACAATGAAAGTTTATGGAGTGGTTCCTTATAATATTGCCTAAAAGAGGCATATACGTATATAAGGTGAATAGATTAGGTCCAAGTACAGAACCTTGCGGGACTCCATGACTTGGCTGGCATGGAGGATTCATCGTTAACACGTACAAACTGAGATCGCTCCGATAAATAGGACTTAAACCACTATCAGATAGACATTGAGCGTAGGATATTTTGCTTAATGGCTTGTAGACCAGAGGCTTGTTACAGCACTTCAAAAGTTATTAAAAAGTGTTCTGTTAAAAGAGGATTATGTGGACAGACTAATGAATGTTCAATTTCTATACCATATGCTAGAACAAGGTCCAACAGTGAGTTGGTTCATGTACATTCTAAGTGAACCCAATGGAATCTAATAATGAGATGAACGCAGTATTAAGGCTGTTATTATCAACGTCTGCATGAATATTAAAGTCACCTACAATTAATACTTAATCTGTTTTAAGGACTAAACTCAATAAGAATTCTGAGACTTGGGGCAGGAAAATGGACATTTGATTGGTTAACATCACTGGACTCTTGGATATAGACATTATCTGGGTAAGATTGTTCGAATCTGAGGAAGCTGAGACCTTTAGTAAAACAAAACATGAGAAAAGAGGTCAAGAGAAGAGAAGATTAGTTACCTTGCAAGGACTACATTTCACACAGACGAGTCTGGCAACTGGAACAAAACAAATCCATGAACTATTACAAAGTAGCTTAATTCATGCAACTAATTTCTCAAAACACCGTTCATCTGCACACACTAAAAATCGGCAAAGTATAACTTTAATTCAGTTGCTTCCCTTTTAGTCACTTACACATTTTACCAAATCAGAATATCAATACATATTTCAAACAATAACTTCATATTTAAATCAATATTTTTGCAATATCTATATAACTATATATTTGTTCAGACTCCAAAGGAACAGGATCTGGTCTTGCAGACGATAAGAAAATGACGACTGGTTGGTGGATTTCTTCATTTTTTTTGACAGCAATGTTTCCTTTGTTTATTTCTATCTACCTAGTAACATCACTGGTCACATGAACAACAAAACATCTATTTGAGAATATGTAGCTTCAAGAGGGTCAAAGCTAAAACTATCATGACAAATGTGAGTTTTCTGTGTGAAGACACATAGAAATCGCAACATTCACACACATGAAAGAATTCCCCCGCACATGCACACTGCAGCACACACTTGGATGTGAGGGTTGATTGACATGAGTGGCCAGTACCCAGACATGCTGTGTTTCAGTTTGAGAGAAACCAATAAAAAGGCAACAGCAGCGGTTCCCTGCACCCTGACTTATTTTTTATTATGTATGGCTGTTCTGTATGTTTATTTAACGTGTGTAAATGTTCATCAAGGTCTGTACTGTGCATGCCCGTCACTGAGAGGTCTCTTCCTCCCCCTCACTCCCCTGGAGATATCACTTCACACAGAGCGCTGCTGAAGGGTCATACACATCTATCTCGCTCACAGCCCTTCAGTGACTCACTGCGCTCTGGCCAAAGAAAAGGCTATTTTATTATCAGTTGTACAGTCCGCCTACACTCTGACTGAGGAGCAGGACTGAGGACAAGAACGCCAGAGAGATAGAAGACGAGGAAGAAAAGACAGGATGAAAAGAGATGAATAAAGCTCATAGGTGAAGTTACAGCGGGAGTAGAAGAAAGGTGAAGGTAAACCTGAAGAATAACAAAAGATAAAGGAGAAGAGGTCACATTCAGGGTATTTGAAGAAAAAGCAATGGTAGAGCATTTTCTATAAGCTGCAGCAGCTGAGGTGTCGTTCCTGAGAGCTGGAAAAGAGGAACGAAGAGTACGCTTGCTGAAATGAAGCGCTGCCCTGGAGATATAACAATATATTTAAGAATGCTACTGTGCATGTAGCAGGTTGGAGCAAGGGCCAACCTCGCACAATGCTGCCGTTATGTTCAATATTGTAACGCAGTAGGGACGACGTCATCCACCAACATGTACAGGGACATAAATCCAGCGTGTAGGAAGCAGACACATTGTAATTCTGGGTGGGTGGTTTGTTATGTAGTCATTAGTATATCAGCAGACCGAGAACATGCAATTAATATCTCATTTTAAAATATGTTCATGGACGAGGGCACCGTGATTAGCTGCTAACAAATTACACTGTATGTAATACTGGCAGCTGCTTCATATGTTTTCGGTGGTCATTTGGACTTTTTGTGTTTTAATGTTGCGAGCAGTGAACCTGATAAAGGATGCTGTCCACCAGTGTGCAAGTGTACTAGAGATTACATAAGTAGATGTCACTGTGTGTCAGATAATGTACTGCACGCTCCAGCTGTATATTGTGATTAGACTGACCAAGATCAGTCAGTGCTTCTCTCTCTCTCTCTCTCTCTCTCTCTCTCTCTCTCTCTCTCTCTCTCTCTCTCTCTCTCTCTCTCTCTCTCTCTCTCTCTCTCTCTCTCTCTCTCTCTCTCTCTCTCTCTCTCTCTCTCTCTCTCTCTCTCTCTCTCTCTCTCTCTCAAATATCCCTTTACTTATTTTTAATTAGATTCTTTCCCAATAGGCATTGAGATATCACAGACAAAGTGCAGCTGCTTTGAACAGGAAGTCCTTTCTGTACTGTAGTGGATGGTGCACTTCCAAGAGTAATCACATTTGCATAAGGTGCACTGTGTTAGGACAACACAGGTGAGCTTTTTAAAACCTAATAAAATACAATTCTGACTTACAGAGATGCTCTATTTTTCCTTAGTATTATGTGAGTAGTATGCAATAACTTAGTGCTGGATTTATCCTGCTGTGATGAAGGGGAGCTGATGCCAGACTTACAATCGATACACAACAGCCACATGCATCATGTTAGACACCATTATTATTATTATCTCTGACATGAGGATAAATGACTGTCCTGTTGTTTAATGTGGCTTTAAGAATTATTTTTAATAAATAGATTCTTAGTACCTATGGACCACTGCACCTGAACAAAAAGCATCCCATGATAATATTTACTGTGTTCATTTCTGCTGTATTTTGATGCAGATCCAAATCCAAATGTGTTTTGCCGCAGGTGAATGGCGGGCACTACTTTACAGTCCCTTACAAGACCACAGAAGAAGACGTTACCTCTTCTCCAGGTGATATCTGTTACTACTTTAAAACAAATAAATATTCACGGGCCAGTTCACAATGAATGGATTGTGGTGCCATCTACCCCGTCTCAAGGTCCAGTTCACAAAAGATATTGCGCTTATAATATTACAGGGCAAACACGGCCATGAAGGAGGGAGCGGGAAGAAATTATTTGTTTATTTGTTTATATAATAACCTTATTTTTCTTTCTTTTTTTCCCATGTAATTTCAAAAATGACATGTAGGGGAGCTATAATTCACCAGAGTTTATGCAGAGCATGACTACAATCACAATCACAGTTTCCATGATAACTGGAAAGTTTGCGCGTGACATAATGTGCTTAAGTTACCACCAACTCTAATTGCGTGTGGCTATCAGAGCTAATCTTTGTAAATAGGACAGTTTTTGCTCAGCCCCTTCTATTTTTTTGCCCATTTTGCCCCAAATGTTTGCATGAATTCCACCCTCTGATTCTGATTCTTTGCAGGTGCTTTTACAAATACACGGTTGCTTTTTGTTTTATTTGTGCGGGTTTGGTCGAGCAATCCTTTTGGTGAGATTACCCCTCAGTGTAGAACTCTCCATCCATCACAGGGTAACTCGCTCACACGTTTATCCACTACTCCCGGTAAAATAAACACTCAACAGTGAGACACCTATTAATCATCACCATTTTGCCTCATCGCTGTCAGGTGTAGATGATGGTAATTTGTGAAATGGGCCGCATTGCATTGTGGGATTGTTTTAAGAAAGTGGTTTAAATGTCATGGACATTATTGTTTCGTTCCATTGTGGACTGCACACGCAAAGTGGATACATTTACACATTTTGGACAATCAAATATAATGCAGGATAGGATAGTGCACTATATAATAAACACAGAGACACACAGACACGTCTCTGCTGCTGAAAATCTTTTTCCATTATTCACTTAAAAAACATGGCAAGAGCAGTAGAGTCCTGCCTGAATACAATTGAATGAATGAACAGAGCCAATCTAAATCCAGTTAACACAAACTGCACCCTCACCTAAATCCCTTTCACCATCGCTCTTTATTCCAACTAATGATTTAATCCTCAGACGTGTCCAGAACAACCAGACTCCAAAAGCTGCTAGACTGTAAATATGGATTTACAGCACTAATGTTAAATATGTATGCAGAAGCCCAGCAGCATCATTGGTTTAGGGTTACCACGGTTTATCCATGTGGGCTGAATGTTAGAAACAGTCACACATACAAAGTGTCTCTGCTGGTGCTGGCACTTTGCATCCAAATCAGATTGAGTGACTTGAGTAAAGAATCTAAACTGTGTGCCTTCAAAACATGCACATGATGAAGTGCAGGGTTGTTGAACCTAAATGTTGTGATGCTTCTCCTTCAAGAAGCCAGACTGAGGTGGAAAGCCCAATGGTTGCAGGATGATTAACATTTTTCCTTGTTGACATGAGTTTTAAAATTCTATTTGAGGTATGCAAACTTTCATTCATATCTAAACTTCCGTACACACACACACACACACACACACTCATGCACGTTCCACTCCTTCATCTGCTCTGTCTTGCACACACTTTGTATAGTGATGCACGTTTGCTGAACTATGCTCCAATTAGTTTGTCCCCACAAGGCAGCATTATCATTTAACAGGGCACAAGTAGAATGTGTTTTAGTGCTGAAGACAAAGTGCAAAGTGATCTGCATGCACAGCAAAAATATTCATAACCAAACATCAGATTGTCACGGTCAGCCATGTGTTTTGTTTACGCTTGGCGTCGTGCACCTGGAACACTTGGAGGTTGGAAGTTCGAAATGTCAACTGGGAAATTCTGACCTTGGATTTTGACTGGAAAGCAGCAATAATCTTTCAGGGGATTGTATATTTTGTTCTATACTGATGACTTAGCTACTGTATGCTCAGCAGTAAGGCTATCAGTAAGCTAGGATAGAGAGGTAAAAAAATTGTTTTATGTTTTCATTTAAAACGTGAATGAGATGAGATTACAGAGCATCCATTTGCTGCCTGGATCAAAAGTGAAGCATAAAACCCATCCAACCTGAGGTCTAACAGCACATCAGGAGGTGTGAAAAGACCTCTTTAGCACCTCAGATATTGTGTGACAGATAGCAGCATCTATCCTCAAAATTTCAATAGCTATTCAATAGTGCTTCTCTCTCGGGTCCAATCACGCAGGCTGAAAGGATTCAGAGGCTGCACTTAAGCAAATCCACATGTTTGCCCAGTGGTACACACAATGCCTTTACTTTGCTCTCGGTCACACGTTCACTGACACTTTTCATTTTGCCCCCTCTTCTTCCTTAATAGTACCAATTACTGAGCTGTGGAAGGAGAGCAGAGAGATGAGAACTCCTGTATTGAGGAGGATGAAAAGACAAATTGCAGCATGAGCACTGAATTATTTGCATGGTCATTTGCACGTCGTCATGCCTTTTTACTATTGGCCTTCAAAGGATTTGCTTATAAGCTTGTTTAAAATCAGTTGCCTCCCAGTGTATAGCAACTGTTATTCTAACTGAGACTTTATTTCAGCTAGCACTTGCCATTTCCAAGTCTTGCAGTGAGGTTTATGTGTATGGTCATGCAGACGTGAATCACGTAAACATGAAGCTGGAGCTCTAAACTAGCTCGGCCACCTGCGGCATACATGCATTTATGTGTGCTTGTTGGGGGTGACATCCCATTCATGGCAGACAGTGACATCATCACTGCAGTGAACTAGAGTTCCCTGGTGTTCACACGTTATATCCAACCTCAATAATCCTGTCATTTGTCCTGATGAAACTTTTACAGCAAGGCAGCAACAGCAATGTGCAAGGCATCACCCTCGGCCAGGGGCAAAAAAAACCAAAACCTTTACACACACAATCCTATACATTTTGTTATTTTAATAATGAAAAATGCATCTGGATTCAGTTCTGCATCAAACGACAAACCGGAATTATGCAAACTCGCAGACTCATGAACACTGATTTATGGTCATTGATCATGTCGCTGTAGTTATCATGTATCATTAGCATTGTTGCTGTCTATAGGTAAAAAGGAATTACATTTAACTGCAATTTAAGTTACATGTTTTCAAGAGTTGAGGCAGTTTATAGCAAAAAGGATTTACCCCCACAAAGGGTTGATGCAACCAGAACGCAAAGAGACGTCTGTAAAACTGGACAAGACACACGAAATGGCACAACAAGCCAATGTATTACTCTCTGTGGCCTACATTTAATGTTTGAACCATAAAGACTTTATATTGTTAAAATTCCATTTATGTGTATGACATCTTCTCAGTACGAAGTAAATAGTACAAGAATGAATAGAACAAACACATGAATGTGCAATGAGCAGCACAATACGGAAGGTGCATGCACAAGGTAAGAAACTGTGGACACCATCTTGGAACATTCTCTTGATAAATTCTTGGTTATGAGCGAAAAGTAAATCGTTTTAAAAATGACCAAAATGATAACTATTCATTGATAGCTCCTCTGTGAATACAGTTAAACTGTCCTGACTGGCTCTGAGTAACTGACTGGTTTGAGTTTCTCTTTCCAGATGACCTGCTCAACACAGTCTACTCCCCACGACTGATCTTAAAATGCACCCGTGCAGACAATTCACTGTTCTTAAACAAACAGCCGTTTAGACTGAATGTGATAAAATCTCCTGAATAACTTAATGAAAATGTAACATTTTGCAGTGTGACTGTTTTCTATAAAGTGAAATGAATGCCAAATCGGCGTAAAGTGGGGGGGCCCTACCCATCTTTGAACTCGGCCTTCATTTTGATCTCAACAACACGTGTAAAGTTTCGTAACCGTATCTCACTGCAACGCTATCGCAGTGCCAAAATTGGACTTTAGCAGATTATCTACCAATGTAGCTAGACAGAAGTTAACGAGTGAGTTAACATATATTTATGTCACTTGTTTTCATTAAAACGGCAATTGTTTTTATTAACACCAAGGGCACGAGTTGCAGAATACATTTGCACAAATTAGAAAGATGTGTTTTTAGTGCTGAAGACCCATGCAAACATATTCTTATCATATTCATTGTCATTGTCAATCATGTGTTTTGTTTACGCTTGGCGTCGTGCACCTGGAACACTTGGAGGTTGGAAGTTCGAAATGTCAACTGTGAAATTCCGACCTTGGATTTTGACTGGAAAGCAGCAATAATCTTTCAGGGGATTGTATATTTTGTTCTATACTGCTGATTTAGCTGCTGTATGCTCAGCAGTAAGGCTATCAGTAAGCTTTTTTTTATGTTTTCATTTAACACGTGAATGAGCTGAGATTACAGAGCATCCATTGTTATAAGTGAAATGTTAAAAATGTTCTCACAGCTGCACAGTAATAATGTAAATGTAATCTGGAATCATCAGTCAGTCTCCCTGAGCGGTTCTAGTCAGGGGATAAAACCGTACTTTCTGCTAAATGCACTTCCTGTTCCCGAGCCTTGTGTGTGCTGCAGAGACTGAAGCTTTCAGCCGAGCAGCAGTAGCTCTGGCTGTGAGTCGCAGCAGCACACAAAGACAGGGTGGGGGTCATTATTCAACACCTCGTTGGACGCAAATGGAAACGCATTTCCGGAAAAGAAAAAATAATCCTCCATTGTCGAGCTTCCATACAGAGGTTATTTGGCATTCCTTAGCATGATGTAATGTTGTAAACCAGACGAACGAAGCAGAGTGTGTGTGTGTGTGTGTGTGTGTGTGTGTGTGTGTGTGTGTGTGTGTGTATATTACTGTAAAGACCTTAAATCCATCTCTGTCATATTCTGGTAAAAAAAACTAATGATACTAACAAAATAATCGCATTTTATTGTTATAATTTCATTAAATTGCAGATTTTGTTTGTTTACATATACTACAAAGCATTTAGCACTCAATTTGTGTTTGAGAATTTGCTGTCGCATTTTTGTAAACATTTATTTGGCTTTACATTTAATTCTGTTAAAAGTAATTTCTTTGTTAACATTTTCTGTGATAGAAAAGTCAGATTTAGGTCATTTAAATTAGCCTGCTAATTTATACATGCTATTTTAGTTGTTTCCTGTAAATAGAATGAAAATATATCAAAAATAACTGTAAAAAAGAAAAGAAAAAGAGCATATGGTATACAAAACATGATTATTTTCATTAAAAAAAATAGTGGTAAGTAAATCAACTGTCATTTGAAGGGTTACAATTCAAACTGAATGAATATTTGGTAGTTGTGATTAGGACAGATGGTTGGTCAAAGATTTAATAAAGAAATAATGTTAATGTAACATTTTAATGGCATATTTTTGACGTGAACATTTCTGTCCTCTATGGACATCAGATCATCTTTTTTAAAGTGAGGCACAAGGGTTAAGTAGGTCATCTTACTTCTTGACAGCACTGGCAGCTAGCATGTGATGGAAACAGTAAGTACTAATTAACAAGACCTCCATCTAATCTTATACTCAGGAGGAGCAGTTATATGAGACCTACTGCAGCGTCCTCATCAATGTTTCAGCAACAGATAGATCAGCATGTTCACAGAAGCGACAGCGAGGACCAACATGTTCGGAGTTATCGCTGACATTGGTGTTAGAGCCCTCAGAAGGACACACACATGGCAGACACACACATGGCGGGCACATACAGTAGCGATGATGATATGTCAGGCTTTTCAGGCTCGGGACACGAGGCTTCCATTAACGTCCATGTTAATAATTGAGAGATGACAGCTTTGGGAAAATAGTGCGGCTGTGCAACTGAGATAAGATGAAGAGAAGAAAGGGACTGAGAGAACACCTGCAGCAGTGACAGCTTTGAAGAGCACGTGAGAAAGTGAGAAAGGGCCTGAAAGAAGGAGACACATCCAAGAAACAAATGAGGGACCATGTAATAGCAGGGGGAGGGGCATGTTCATCTCACTTTTTCTAAATCAAATTTTTGTCCTCCTCACTTTTATTGTTTCAGTTTCATTTGTGCATTAATGTATCGCCCCACTCTACCTCCTAATTGGCTCAATAGGCCGTTATCATCTATTAGTGAGCCTGATCACAGCAGGGAGGTTCAATTGTTAGGCAGCTACCTCTAGTGGCCGTAGTAGTTATGACAGGAGCAAAGGAGGAAGTCAAGACAAAGACCACGTAAGGAAGAAGTCGGGTTGGATGGCAGGGTCAAACAAACACAGGACTTCTACCAAAGAGACTGTCTGTTGACTTGTTTTGACTTACGCAATGTACGTAACATAATTAACTTACGTACGTAACTTAAGTTACGTAACAAACTTATTTGAACCAAAACCAGGATTTTTCCTAAAACCTAAGCCTAAACCTAACCAAGTAGTTTTGTTTGAATTAACAACGCTAACCACGTGTTATAATGGTCGTGATGGCAACTGATAAGGGTCATTTAATGGCTGATAACATTGTAAATGGCTGCAGAGACTCTGCCACGGGTAAAGGTTCAGGATTCAAGGCGAACACATGCTACTATTATCTATCTAAGGAGATATGAGAGACATGGAGACATAGAGAGTGCTATGGTCCCCCTGCAGGTCACATGGTGCAGATGACGAGATGTGAGGTGGTGTTGGGGGGAGTTAAAGGGAGGGGGTCTATTTTTGAGCACTGCCATTCTGAAGCATGAACACCCACCCGGCACCCCCACCTCCTCTCCTCTTTTCACCTCCTCCATCCCTTCCTCTTCCCTCCCCTAGCATCCCATCTCCCTGTGTAATTAGGCTTCTAATTAAAGCAGTAAATGTTTAGAGGATGAATGCCCACTGTCAGCTCTCCCTCTCCCTCTCTCTCTCTCTCTCTCTCTCTCTGCATGGAGGCTGCGAGCTGCACCTTAAGTCTGCAACACAAAGACCTAGAGCTGACTTCTCTGACAAATTCTGCTTTTGTGAATTTAATATTGAGCTGTGGTTTGGTATATTCAGCCTGCTCATGAAATGATAATGTCGTAAAATGCAAATATGTGCTCCATGCATCAAAAAAGGAGAGAAATACAGAGAATTTCACCACCACCAAGGGATTACATGGAGGCACAACTAGAAACAGGCAGCAGGGTTATTTGCTCTCTAGTGCATCACTTTCTTTCAGAGGAAACAAAATGAAATCGGTCAAACTGTTACACCTGCCTTTGCCTTAATCCTATCTTCTAAGCTATGCTTTACTATGGCTGTCCTTTCACATGACCAATTGTAGATATTGACACATGTCAAGGTGGAGATGGACCAATGTCACATTCACATCATTACATCCACAACATTTAAACTAGATTTTATAGAATATGCGTCTGTTAGAACTTTCACGATATTGTACAGTATGTTATTCAATAACTTATGTTTTTGTGTCATAAACATACAAGTGTCCACATGGACTTAGAAAACACCCCAAAAAAGTTTTAAAACGTTTGTCAGAAAGGAACATAACTTCCCTCTTCCAAGCTCCACAAATACAATCTGCCAGAAAATAAGTTCCCTTTCTAAATACTGCTCATGTTTTTTATATCTTCCAACCAGAAGAAGTCATCAGAGATGAAGGATGTTATCATAAATGGAGCAATGAAATGTTCCTCATCTTCACTCTTTTATTTACGTTCCTTCACATACTATAAGGTTCTACATTAGAGTTATTCTTTATGAGACAATGTGTATGTAGGCCATATTTTATTATACATAAGGAACAATTTGCGCTGAATTTCACAAATATTTCATATATCTCAGACTGAAACAGGGGAAGGCATGTTGTTTAATGATACATAAAGGATCCAGGAAGTCCAGTCTGAAGAGTTATAAAGACTTTTATTTTATTTTTATATTTATTATATTATTATTATTATTATTATTATTATTATTATTATTATTATTATTATTATATTGATCAGGACGAATAGTACAAACACAGCGTTCACATTACAAAGTAATCCACCAGGAACGTGTGTCTGCCCACATGTGAGAGACCAACTGGAGATGACAGTTGAGAGCTGACAGGAAATGAGGAGAGAGAGCGATTGGGAACGACAGTCAACAAAGGTCCTGGCTGGGACGAGGGACGTTAACATTACATGGCCAGCCTATTTAACCCAGAGGCCCCAAGGGCACCCTGTCAGCTAACCCTTCTGCTTGACAGACAGTTGAAAATGGCCTCCTTCATGTCAACATATAAAGGCTTTAAAAAGTATTTGCCTATCCTACATACTGTATTACTATAGAGTTATAGTTAAACCAGTCGGAAGATGTCCTGCCCCCTTCCGCAGTAACAGAACATAAGGAGGAGAGGTCACATGTTGCTGTGAGGAGTACACACACCAGCCTTAAACCACCCTAATCCTGTGTTCCCCTGCTGACAAGTTCTTGAGCAAGACATGGTGTCCCTGTGTCCTGCAGCACTGTTCAGTAGCTGACCCTGCACTCTGACCTGAGCACATCAAACACACAACTTCTCCATCTCCACCAAAATAAATGTCCTTGAGTCACTAAACGGTTTCGCACTTGCCAACTTACGACCTGAAATGAAATGTCCCGATTCAGTTATTTACTGAACATTTGTATTAGAAATCAGTAGAAGGCGAAGAGACTCCCGTCTGTTGTAATCCTCTGCTCACAGTACAGACTCGTCTGGCTGTAAATAGCTATAAAAAGCTTTGTCAAGCAACTGAAAACATGAATTTGTTGCTTAATTTCCTCATTCTTGCCATCCTACACCTCTAAAAAGGTGATCGGTGCAAAGGCTGAGTGTGGTAGGTATGTGGACTCCCAGGTGAAGGTTTCCACTAGTGACAGCACATACTGTGCATGCAGAGTGGACGCATGTGTAGGTGTGGAGTGTGAACAGATGGATGGATGGACGTGCATATGGATTGGATGAAGTGTGGGCTTTAAGTGGTGGTGTGCCTGGTAGGTGTAGGCACGAGTGGTCATTGGTTAAGTATTTTTATTTGTGTTCATGTTTTTGATGATACATTCATGTGTGCATGTGTGTATTAAGGCAGTACATGGTGTGAAACAGCTGATGGGTTCACATTTAATGCGTGACAGTGAATGAGTGGGAGAAGCGATGAAGACTAAGTGGCCTGCCAACACTGCCTTTCACATTCAAATCACATTCATCCCTCTCTTCACATGATCCACTCCTTCATTCTATACTGAGGGAAACAAAGTATGTTTTGTTTTCCACTTGCTTTTGTACTTCCAGTGTTTTCATTTTAAACAGCAAACTGGAAGAATTCCAGCGCTTCCTGTCTCCCAACTTGTCAAAAACAGCAGCTTGGTCAGTGGCCCAGAGCATCAAACTATGACGCTCCACATACCCCTCTAGTGTCACTTACAAATACAGGACTGGCCGTGGTCGTGCTAATTATGACGGGAGAAGAGGAAGAAGTCAGGTGATGAAGTATAAAGACCGACAAAGTCAACGTAGCGAAAGGTCAGAGTGTGTGGATGGGTCAAACTAACACAAAACTCTTACCAGATGAAATATGACTGATTCATTTCTGAGATGTTTGGTCCCTCAAATGTCAGAAAACTGTTGCGCTATACTCGCGTGATGTGATGCTGTGCCATCCAATCCTTGCAAGGTGACATGACTTGGGCAGACATGGAGGAGAGTGACGTTGTAAACACAGAGCAGAAGGAGGCATTCCAACCAACCCATCTTTTGTGGCAAAGATCACAAGGAAAAAGAGAAATACATATAATACATACATTACACATTATTCTATCAGGGATATGCCTGTTTTTAATTGTCCACAGCAGTGCATTGATGATGTAGTGTCTGTTTGAACACCACCTCAGACTGCAGCTACACTTTTCCTTTCTTTTGGCAATACTATTAATATTTATTTAATTTAACTATTTGTAAAAAACTGCCATTAACCATAAGCTCGAGCACACTGTATGCCTGAACATACTACAAGCTACTGAGGCTGCCTCCACATCTTGGAGAAGGCTAAGTGGTCCATTACACAATATGTCAAGAGCCATTCACCGCTGGAAAATATAACTGCACAACAGTGAGCACACAAGCATCTCACGGACATCAGGAGGTAGGGTGAGATAGAACAGTGTGTGTGTCAGAGTATCCATCAAACCCAGTCTCTCTGGTGTCCTCCAGCACACAGTCCATAATAACAACTATGCAGAGCATATAATGAGTTATGTGTGTTGCTATGCGTCTCAAGGCAGTGGAGCTGCTGCCACCTTTTATGATTTACCATGGCCCAACATAATGATCATGTGGAGCAGATGTGAGCCGGGCCCAGCTAAGCCTTGAGATGTACTGTGCACTGAAAGAGAGAGGCACACACTGCAGGTGGTCGAGCTAATTCTGCTCCCAGCCCTCTGAAACTGCAACATTTCCATTCATCACTCCTGGTGTTTGGTCATCCATTGGGCCACGCTTGGTGTGAAGTACAACCACAAATGTGGGGTAAAAATGCAGTTTATGGATATTCAAAATTGATGCAAAATATCTATCAACTAACGCTGAACAAATTCAAACCGACATTGCAATGTTATTTTCTATTTTGTTGTAATGCTTTACAATCTAACCAACCAGGGTTTTCACTGCTCTACGCTCCCAGTGACACATGAGAGTAGATGAAGAAAACAACTTGTAAAATGCAACGCCACGCACAAGCTGCGATGGGAGCAGTACTACCGTGTGAAAATTGTCAAGTGGTATTAACTGTACAGTCAGTGTAGGTTTCAGTTTGACCATGAATAAATACTGCAGCTCCTCAATACGCAAGTAAAGTTCCCGTGTCTTGCTTCCCAACTGCTGGGTAAAGTGACGGGGGTGAGCCCTGAAGTGAGCATCAACCCCTGATACGCTCTGGAAGCTGAAGCAGGAATGGTGACCAACAGGTTTACAACAAGGCTGTGAGTTATCCTAACATGTGTACAGTGTTAGAGACAGTCAGTGTGCACTTTAGCTTGATTGATTTGACTGACCGGAGAGCAGAAATACTTTGTATCTAAATTAATGTTACCTCAGGGCCTGATAGGGTTAAGATTGTATTTAGAAGTTAAATCGACATGTTACCATTGGGTATATCAGAATATATGTTAGAGTGGCAGAGCTACAGTTGTGTGATTTGTTACTGTAACTGACTGGAGACGAGTAAGATTCCCTTTTAAATATGGCGATGACCACACCAGGCTTTTTGATCTGCAGTCTCGTTTTCAGATTTTAAGTGAAGTCATGATGATTATTTTACATGAGCAGTTTATTAAATGTTGACTGTATCCAATGTTGTGTTGCTTCGACTATAAAATGATTGATTGCTTGTGTAAAGTGAATAATAAAGAAGATAAGGAACGTTTTTTGAAATTGCAATGTGAATCGCAATTGCAATATTGGTTTGAAATTGATCACAATTAGATTATTTTACCATATCGTTCAGCCCTCAGTGACATTTAGGTTACATATACCAACAAATATAAGTTGAAAACTGAAGATCTATTTTATGGCAATTCATATTCATTATTTTACTTAGTTTGTATTTTCTGTTGATGCTGCTCTCAAATTGAGAACATGCGTTTTCCAAGAAAAACATTGTGTGATGTTTCTGGTGGAACAATAACATGGCTGCTGTCTGCAGAGCCTGCGTGATCACATATTAAAACTAGTCCTTTGTGTCCCGGCTTAATTAGAGACAAGCCAATAAGCATGCAACTTCACACTGTGTTTACAGCGCCACCAGAGACAAAGCCTTTTCTCTCTGTCACTGATGGCTTCTGTTGTAATGAGTCCTGCTTCACACTCATCAGACACATTTTCTAGTCCATTTTTTTAACCAAACCACTGAGTTCTAAAGAAACAGCAGACACCATAACAATGTAAAAGTTTACAACAACAAATTAGTCAACTGTAGAAAAAGCAAGTCTGGAGGTCTTGAATACATGCAAGAGGAAAACAGTGTGTAAAACAGTGCATTTAAGAGCTCTCAGTGGTAGTTTTACGGCTCGAATCGGCCATGACAGACAAGTCTTCTAGACACTTGCCCACAAAGACGTGGTGCATGCCTCAATCCTTGTAAACGCCTGTAAGAACAGTGGGTGGGCCTAGTTAAAAGGTTGAGAGTGTGTGATAGAGCATGGAGCATCATTAAGTTACAATGGGGGAGGGCATGATATGATGCAATTTTATTCATTAGTGGTCTGGTGGGTGTTCAGCTGCCTATGATTAAAGGGGTGAACAGCAGCTGTTCACTGAGTGAAAGTTGTTCCGCCAGGGAAGGTCATAACTCTGTCGACACTGAAGAACAGTGTACAGCTCATTCATGGATAGAAAGGGACCCGACTGATGGACATTACTAGATTGATCAGTGCAGTGAGTCTCAGCCAGGGGTAGCAATACCCCAGAGGTTAGCCTACTTTGTCAGTTGCCATGGAGTTACGTGAAAATTGTAATTACAATTAGATTGAAACATATATCCATATATTGAGTCAACTGAACACACGTGTTGAGTGTGACAGTGCCAGAAAACTAGTTAGCAAGCTAACAGAGAAGTGCGACATATAACATAACATCCGGTGTAAAATCAATTCAACATGACAGGTGGTGCTGATGAAGGGCTACTTGACTCATCGGACAGGTTTGGAACCAGTGCATTGGTGGTTTGAAGGTTTGATTCTGGAGGGATTTTGAGCTGGATCTGATAACAGAAAGGTTGAGATTTGCTCTGAACGGCCCAATCATCTTCAGGTTAGCAGACAAAGGAAAGGTTGCTGCCGGAAGCGCTGGAGGGAAGACAGATAGGTTGGCGGTTCAAGCAGAAGAAGCATAAGGCCGAAGATCGGAGGGCTTTCAGGATGAAGCAGCAGATGGTTGATGAGGAAGCTGCTTGACATGCATTAACGTTCATTCAGGTGCACAGAGAGAGAACGAGACAGAGAGCAAGAGCGACAATGTATGCATAAGCAATGCAATCTGTTCAAAAGTCATTATATTCTTCTATTCATGAGTAGCCAGGCAGAAGCCAAGATACAGGATTACAGAGTCTCTCAGGTTGAAAGAATATATTCATTGTGACAGACTACTATGGTTTACTGTTCGCTAAGGCTAGAAACTGCTAGCTAAGATCTTTGAAAGAAAAAGAAGAAAATGTACCTTTAATGCCGTTAATGTCAGTGAAATAACCTGCAAACATAACAATACCCCCAGGGCTGCCACAAACAAAACAATGCATTACTTTTCATCGGTTTGTTTCACTGTCTTTCAGCAGGAAAACAAATACAAAACTTTTCATGAAACTTGGTGGAAGCGTGTAGCATCGGCCGAGAAATAACATGAAATATGGAAGCTGGTCAGAATCACAGGGCAGATATACGAATGATGTGACATTAACATTGTGAGACAGGGCATTTGTTCTGCATTCCTGTGGTGTTGGAATAGTCAGTACAATGAGTTCCCTTCCCGAAACTCGCGTGAACGCACCCTTAAGTCGGAACGACAACTTGGAAACAGATAAACATGTTGTTTTACGCTTTGAGCAATAAAATACAAAACATCTTCTCTGTTGCGTCCATGTTGTTTCGACATTAAGGCTTAAAGCTGAACGACGTCCCAACTCGGGATATAGGACAATCTGAGGAGTAATGTAAATGTGTTAAGTGTGTATTCACTAATGAACAGAAAACATAACATTCACACTAAAGCAAGACACTGGCTCCAATCTCATGGATATAAGAGGAAAACAACAAGTAATGCCAGACTTGCCAGACTGGCAAGTGCACTTTGTGCCAAAGGAACAGAACTGGTCAAAACAACCTAACCCAAGTCCTGTGTAACCCTATTTCAAAACAAGGCCGGGGAACAAAATCGACTCAATTAGCAACAAAAACAACAAAAAATTGGTTTTGAAAGAAACAACTAGGATGATGTGCGATTTCAACACATGCCAGTTGGGAGGGAGCCGTTTCTATTTTTCCACTGTGTGAAGGTTTCATTTGGCTCAATTGGTGTTTTTCAAAGGCCAAACAGCCATTCTAAAACCAGAATAGATGTGTGAAGATGTTTTGGTCAGTAGAGACTCTTCACGTCTGACAGCATACCTTCCAGAGTACTTGTTGCACAATGAAGACACACACAAGCTGATTCCTGAAAGCAGGATGACTAACAGTAAAACTACTTTACTTTGGATGATGCTTGTACCCGTGTTTGTGTGCACAGGTGTGAAGGGGAAGCCCCACCGTGCTACATTAGACAACATTTCTAGCTTTTCTACAGAGGTCTTTGAGAAACCTGTAATTATAGTAATTATTACCCCTTAACGTCAAGGTTTATCTTTTTATTCTAAAATCTAAATACAAAAACAAAGACTCTCACAATGAGGCACATGGAAAAAACTAAACTTGACTAAACCTGACCTGATCACTCGCCGAGACTCACGACACCTGAACAAGTACGAACTGGCACAAGACAAGGGGGGGTGAGGTGAGAGGGCACAGGTGGAAACAATCAGGGGCGGGGCAGACAATCACACCAAGGGAGGAAGTAAAGGGATCTGGAGAGGGACAAGAGGCAGGTATAAAATAAAACAGGAAGTGCACGACGAGACTAGACATGAGTGAATCTAACTACACAAAGTGCACATGACAACCACAGACTAACATGAAACTAAACAAAAGCCTGACCTAAACACTAAACATGAACATGAATACAGTTAACATAACTGACGAGACACAACTAATTTTCATTTGAAGTTAAATCAAATAGAAAGTAAATAGAAAGTATACTCTGTTAGATGCCTCACTTGGTACCACTACACTGGTGCAGGACTGGTTGATTGGTACAGTATTGTATCCTCCTTGTATTTATTGCTGTTTATTTTCACCAACTCAGTCTCTGCGTCCTATCTACAGCTGCACCAAATAAAAGGAAAAAGGATTTGTTTGCCACTTGGCTGTCACAGGTGGTAATGCACATGTCAAACTGTCCGAGGAACACACACACACACACACACACACACACACACACACACACACACACACACACACACACACACACACACACACAACACACACACACACACACACACACACACACACACACACACACACACACACACACACACACACCAAATGGAATTGGTAGTAGACAAGTGGCAAAGATAGAGAGGTGCAATAAGAGCAGAGAGACATACTTGATGTAGACTTGTAGCACTCTTACAGTAACTTATGATTTACTTTAACAATTTTAAGTGAGATTATATGGACATGCCTGTGGTTTTGGGGTATTTACAAAGTGCACTGCTTAATCACAACAGGAAATTGGTTAGAGCTGAGTGTGTGCTTAACAACTGGCTGTGTCTTTAATTTCAATGTTCTGCAAAGGAGAAAACGGATAAAGCCTTGCAGAGCCACCGAGAGCACATGGGAGCTGTGGAGAACAAATATGCAGAATGTATAGTTTAAGGATTAGATCTAAATATAAGTTATGAATAAAATCCCTCATTAAAATACATTTAATTCTCCTATAAAACCAATAACGACGGTTGGTTTTCCATCTCCCTGCAAACTGCCAAGAGCAATAATTCTACTTCACAATCCTCACCACCGCAGCCAGGCGAAAATATAAAATTACTTTGACAAATATTTTTCCAAAAACCTCAGTAGCCATATGTCGAATCAGTGGAGCAGGAGCATGATTTAATTGCTGTGACAAGCCAGGCTGATGGAGAGTCCAACAGACAGATGAACCCCAGAGGATTTCATCAATGAACTATCAATATCAAAGTACAGCACATGATCCCAACTGGGAAATATGTTAGAAGAAAAAAAATGTTTGGGGTGAACATGTCTGGAAAAGAGATAAACCTCTCAGCTTACAATGCGCCTTTCCAAAGAACACACTAAGGCGATATGTTCCTCTGTCAACACACCATTCAAAACGCTTTCATCTATGATATGTGATCAGGCTACTGTACTCAATACTAATCTTT
Organism: Cottoperca gobio; assembly: GCF_900634415.1. Lineage (NCBI taxonomy): Eukaryota > Metazoa > Chordata > Actinopteri > Perciformes > Bovichtidae > Cottoperca > Cottoperca gobio. The sequence continues at coordinate 23,186,390 of NC_041355.1, read as the reverse complement.
TCTCTATGCAGTCAAGCTCGCCTATTAAAAGCCTGGTAGTGTAATATGACCCATGTGGTACAGTCATTTCAGCCACTCTGTTAGCAAGCAGCTGTTCTGTGTTCCTGCTCAGCTTGATTCCCAAAACCTAACCCAGCCCCTCCCTCTCCCAGACACACGAGCTGTCACGCTGTGGGGTCAAGCTTATTTTGCAAAGACAAACACTTATGAGTTGATTTGTGGAGCTACAGGCAGTCCTGACTTGGCAAACAAAAGCAATGGGCAGCAGCTCGGAGTCAATTCAACTGACTTATGTAGTGATAGTAACTGACGTTCAAGCTGCTGCCTGGGTCTGCTCATGATTTAGGGGCAGGATGTGAGGTTTCTCACGCACAGTTTGTAACAAAGTTGACATCGGTTATGCTGGATTGTGAGCGGACATGATTCGACCCTGGCTTTCAGAACCTCAAGTCCAGCGCAGTTGAGATATTGTACTGCATGTAAAAAGACTAATGTTATAGCCCTGTGGCCTCATCCTTCCTTATAGTCTGTGATTGAACATGACACAGAAGAAAGACACTGCACACTCAGAGATTACCATTGCTCCTACTGCGCACTCTCTCTGTCACATACGCACATCGTTCACTTCTTTATACCCTTCAAAGCAGCAACTGTCCCTAATACTGGCACACAAATACACACACACTGGTTTCAGCTACCGGTGTGATCGTATCTCCTCGTCAGAGCTCATGAAGAGACAAGGAACCAGGCCAGCGTAGCATAGCTGAGTATAACAACAAGTACCACTTTCCTCATGCAGTACAATAAACATGGAAGAATCTGTCTTGGTGATATCTGATGCATACAGCAAATGATTAGATACATTTTAAACAGTTCAGTGATGACGCAAACCTGGATAAAATCCATTTTCCCTTATTAAACCCAGCGCTGCAGACATACATGTCCGCTACATATTTTTGACATTTAAAGAAAGGTTGGACAGTTTGGGAATGATGCTTATTCGCCCTTCTGCCAAGAGTTAGATTGACACCACTCTCATATCTGTACAATACATGTGAAGCTACAGCCAAGAGCCAGCAGATGTAGGAGCTGACATAACACTGCTGAAGGACACAAGTCTCACACACACACACACACACACACACACACACACACACACACACACACACACACACACACACACACACACACACACACACGAAGACTTCCTCATGTCAGCAGCATGTGTGATCTCTTCCTCCTTCAGCCCACCCCCTCCTCACACAGACACACACCAACACACACACCACTGTGTATCTGGGTGACAGAGGACTTGGCCTGAGGTGACCTCGGGGCCAAACTCGCTACTAACGCGTTCTGACAAGTGAGCTACAAGAAAGTACTAACAGAGCAGTGTAATGGTTAAAACCACCACATACCTCAGCCCTTTGACCTCAGCCCTGCGACACAGCTGACCATTTCCCGTACACGTTGTCTAATTTTGTCAGAATAACAGATGGCCGGGCCGTGGCTGCGTCAGAGTATAAGCCTTTGAATAGTTCTGGGGACTTTCACTGGTGCAGTACCGCCTAGGGGAGAGGGCATAGCTATAGAAATAAATTGTAGGAAACTAGAAAATATGTGAGGCGCCTTCTCCCAGAATACCGACTCAGGAATGTGTTAACCTCTGACTCTAACCAAAGAGAATCTGGGCTTCAGCACAATATCACCGAATCATTGATTTCATAAAATGAATGAATGTTTAAAAAGGGTATTTAGACAGCTCGAGTCCTGAGCACTCTGCATTACCTGGTGATCTTCACAAACTCATACTGTATTCTGTTTGGCCTCCAAGCTGCCCGTTACTTTTGGAGGGAGGGAGGGAGGTTGCCCTTCACAGTTTCCCACACTGAGCTTTTTATTTTCCCAAACAAGAGGGGCTGTGTATGGGCTCAGTGCTACCTGGGGTAATGTGCCACTTGTTCTGAATGTCTGAACTTCAACATAAAGACGTGCACTACATGAGCGAGAGGAAAAGGAAATAACTACCACAGGTCTGTACATCTGTATTTACAGAAGGGGAAAACTCATAATATTTCTTTCATGTCATATGTGCAAACAATCCTGTCGGGTTTACACAGACTGCACTATTATGTGAGCCCACATGAGCGCACAGACAAAGAGACAATCTCATGGTCACGCAGCGGAGGAGAAGCCAATTCTGACACAGACACTAACACAGTATGTCTAGCAGAACCTCTGTAATGCAACAGGAAACAGGAAGCAATGGCAGCATCACAATACAAACTGTCTTTACGTTTTCACTTACAGTGTCATTCTCTGTCTGTCTGCCTCCGTCTTCCTTTTACCACTCACTTTCACTTCCTTCCACACTCATTGATCTTTTTCTCACTGCAGACACTTTGACTTGTGATAGTAGGGAAAGCACAGATGTATTTAATAACTTTAATGATGGATGCGTTCCACTTAGGGGAGGTCCTGGTATTGTGCATGCTGGCTCACTGGGACACTTACTGGTACTGAGCCATCGTTAATATCATCATTGTGGTACGTACAACTTTTAGAGAGTTTAATTCAAGCATATTTAAGGTATCTGAAACTATAAATGTATGGACTCTCAAACTAAATCTAAATTGTAGAATTAAATGAGAAATGGAAGAAACCTCAGGGCGAGCGACTGATGATCTGTTCAAACAACAACAGGATCAAATGAACAAGATGATCAGATTATTCTGGAAGAATATTGACATTGGAAAAGGTTAGTGCTCATTCAGTTCTTTTACTTCCTTATTTAGCGTTGGGCTTCGCTCTGCATCTGGCGTGAAAACCCAGGATACGACAAAGAAGTAGGATTGTTACATTTCAAGTATATACTTTGTACGTACCATGTTTCATCTGTGCTTTTCCTGTTATGACATGACACAATGTCTCCCGTTAAAAAAGGTCTAATACACAGTTTGTGCGGTGGGCGGTGAGTTGGGGTCAGCAGCACTGCTACCCAGCTGTAGTGCTGCCCCTGTGGGTAAGGCAGGGAGGTCAGAGGGCCCCTGGTCCGTCACCAACCACGCTGCAGTGTTACCAGGCTCGTGCCAAGCAGAGAGCCCACAGCATGGCCCGTATCCTCTCGATGTGCTGCCATCCTACCCCCCACCACGGTCAGTCTTCAGCATGTATGCTCAGCATGGCTGTGAGTAGAGGGTGGTAATTCCTTTGTCCTTGTATAGAACCCTCCATCCCTTCACATTATGACTATTGTAGTGTGTAGCCTACGTCATACTAGAACAAGCCACACTGCTGCTATTTTTAAACCAAGAGTGCCTTTCCTGAGGCTTTTTAATGCTGCGGCTGTTCAGATGTTAGCTGCAATATCAGATGTGGAGTCTTTATAATGGGGTGATACACGTGTTTGATTTAAGGGCCGCACATATGATAATGTGGTGCAACTAATCCAGCGCCTCCTGTATAATTTAAATGTCTTTACGTTTTAGCTCTGCCTCCTCCCCAAACGCCCAATTTTTCTTTTTGTACGCTTTTGTACGTTATGGTTACAGACTCTCTCCCCACATCCCAACACGCGTATTTTGAACTCATTTGTCAACAAAAAGAGACAAAACATAAAATAAATAAGAGTAAAAGATTTCACTTATTTTTTCTAAATGTCTATTGATATAGTGATAATATCGTTATAGTGAATTATTTTAGTCAAGATAATCGTGTGGAGAAAGTCTGATAATGTGACAGCCCTAGATATTTATTCTATGCAAAGTGTGTGTGTGTGTGTGTGTGTGTGTGTGTGTGTGTGTGTGTGTGGTCACATTCTGCATCAAAAGTCCTTCATCCTGCAGAACAATGCAAATCACAGAAAGTTGAAATCCAGAAACCCATGTACTGTTCAATTGAAAGACCTGAAGAATATTAGATATTCAATGAGGGCAGTGGGGATGTTCAGGGTTGTTCCCACAGACCCGTGAACACTAAACGGGTTGCTGCATGCCTAAATATAGACATAGCAGTGACTGCTATCAGACTAACTGCTGGCCAGGGTGCCACAGCAGGGACAGTATGGCCAGTAGAGCCCACACACAGGCAGGAGCTCCCAATATGAGTTATTTTGATTTGCTTATTGAAACCCACCCAAGACCTCTTTTTTCTAGTCTTGAGCCAACTCAAGATGGCAGCATCAACTGCTATGGCAACACGAAAAGCGCTCAAAATGTCCCTTTTCACTTTGGTATTTCTTCAACACTTTTAGGATTTGCAGATGTTGCTTACATTAAAGACACATTGGGAGTCTGGTTGGCTGTGTGGGTGTGAGGGGTTTGCTGTCATCAGATAAACTCAGTTATTAGGCCTCAATCTGCCAGCGTAACCCTCCATATCAGATGAACTCTTACACTCAGATCTTACCCTGCTTCTCTCCCTATCGCTTCCCTCACGGCAAGTATCTGCCAGCACATTTGTGATTAAAGCTCAGACATGAGGAACTGACTAAAACAACAATAGAAATAGGCTAAGAGGAGAGGACAGAGCTATGAGAGGTTGTACTTTTTGCTCCTCTCTTAGCTTCGGCCACAGTGCACAGAAATGCAAACAAGCAGCACTGTCTGCAGGCCACAGCGGAGGGAGATGAAAGGACAGTAAGAGGGGAAGAGGCGATGACAACTCTGAAGAGATATACATTCAACACTTGAACACCAGGCACAGCTGATGGGAGGTCATTCTGATGTAATACTGCTTCAATTCTAGGACATTATGGTTTCCTTGGAAGAGAGAGACGACTGGATGGAAAGGAGTGCAAAGGTAAAACATGGAATTCCTGGAGGGACATTGCAGTAAATATGAATGAGGGAGAGAAAGGAGAGGCAATAAGGGGAAATGGAATGAGGGGATGAGAAAATTGTGACCGACACTGCCACACAGACTGCGACCTGTGAAATGACTGGCTCGGACAATCAGCAACAAAACCTTCTCATTATGGAATGCGAACGCGAATGGACTGACAAATATTGATTTACTTTGCCAGCAGCAACAAGTAATAAACTGGTGTGTTTATCGGACAACGAATGTATTTCCGTGATGAAAGAATACAACGTGAAGCGGCACTACAGGTCAAGTCACGGCTCGTTTTCTGCTAGATTTCCCGTGGGCTCAGAGGAACGGAGAAGGAAAGTACAGGGACCGTTAGCACCATTTAACGGAGTCAAGTGGCTTTTGGTCGCTTTTGCACAGAACAAGAGAGCCACGATAGCAGCCCTGCTTTGTGTTAGTTCTCTCCTCTCCTCCGCTGTGTCTGACTGACTGAGCCCCGCGAAGCAGAGGAGAGAATGTGAACGCACAAAGTAACGCAGTAAACACGGAAACATGCACATAAACAAGATACATATCATTTAATAAAAGAGCTTCTGTTCAATGTAAAAACTGAGTTCTGAATATAAAAAAACCCAAAAGTGTAATTTCTCTCACTGACTGAAACAGGCTCAACATGACAGAAGTCTGACATGTTTGTAGTTCTGTAGGAGTACATCACCTGACTTAATGTGATGCATTCTTAGTGTAAATGCAGACACATCTGCTTTATGACTCAAATAAGCCTACTTACTGTTAAATTGTAGAAATGTATAAGATATGTATGTTATTGTGAGTCTGATGCTACTGTTTTACTTTGTTCTAGTTGCATTTAGTATTTAATTTTATGGATATGGACTTGTTTTCAAAGCACCTTATGTATGCTTGGAAGTGTTGAGGATATTATAAACAGGGCTACTTACTGCTAATGTGGTGAATACTGTTTTATTATATTCATCTTTTGTTCTACATTAGTGGACATGGACCTGTTGGGAAAACAACTCTTGTCTCCTTGGTTTTAAAGATGCAACATTTTGCACTTTTGTGTGAAGCCTTGTAGCCACAGCTTTCCTACTGTTCTGAATGGACCGGTTGCTTTCTGGAATGAATTAAGGTGATACAAGTGAAAAAAAGAGGATGCACGTGACTAGTTCATTTCATGTATTAGTAACTATTAACACTACTGAAAGTAAGAGTTATTTTTAGTCATTCATTGACAAAGTATTGTGTGGCCCACAAACCCCCAGTGATTTTCCTATTCGGCCCACTTGCTAATGAAGTTGAAGAGCCCTGATCTACAATATCTGTGCATGTAACATATGGAGGGAAAAGGTAAACAAAGCAGCCAAACTCCTCGCCTGCTCGCTGTGGGAGGCGTCAAAGTGCGGCAGCCTGTCAAAGGAGGCAAACAGGTGCTGAAGCACGATACCCACAATGCATGTGTAGAGCTGTGCCCTGCACCAATGCCTTGTCTTTGTGTTTACAGAAAGGCCCTCTCTGAAAGCAGAGTGAGGGGAACAATACAATACAATAGTTGGTTGACTTGATCAATACTGTCATTATTGGAAATCAGAATTGAATTGGTTCCAATAATGAGGAACAGGAAAACCTGTTGTCCTGTTCCAATCCAAGTTTGGACTGTGCTGTAAAGTAAAGCAGGCTCGGCATGGGACAATAAGAACATTCATCAAAATGTGCTGTAAACTCTTAAAATGATTGGGATTCAACAAATATTTATTTTCGAGTAATCATGAATCCTAGTAAATAAGTAAAAAATTAAATGTGAAAAAGTGAGTCTATTTTTCTTACTGATAATTCCAGTATTTTTTAAATACTATTTTTGCTCTTTCTTAAATTCCTGTATTTCTAAAATCAGGCTCAATTGTTCACGTCTCTACCTTGATGGCGAGCTACACAGCTTTTCAAGTCACTCATGCGAGGATAGTCACGACTATCCCGATAATGGAAATTCACCATGATTATTACTTATTGTGATTGTTTTTCTATCGTCCCATCGCTAAAATAGGCAACCATGTTGAAGTGATGTGACAGTAAAAGCACCTGATGTGAAGGACTAAAGAGAACATTGTAGGAACACACCTTTAGAGCTGGATCAATTCTTCTGTAAACATTATTGGAAGTATTGTCTGTGAATCCAAACCCTGATATATCTTATTCCTCTGTGCCAAAGAGTTCCATTGTTGTCCTTCATTATGGAGGAACATGGGCACTTTAGTTTATTTTGGCTCCCACATACAGCAGCAGCGTAGAACTGCTGTGAGCGGTCGGAGGATGAGAAAGGTGCTACAGTATATCAATGCCAGTTCCTTTACCGTCCATTTACATCAAATGTATATTAACCCACAGCTGAAAAAACAAATTAACTATTTACTCAGTTTGAATAATGTTGGTGAAAGATTAGTGCTTTTTATTTTATACATATTGTTGGTTTTTATTGGAATTTCTTTTGACAAGAAGAAAACAATAGAAAACAGCGTCACAGTTTAACGACAACGCTGTACATTATTAGTAACCTTGTCCCCACGGTGTTCAGTTCCCCAGTAATATCAGTGCACTATGAGATATGAGGTAATGTATTATGATGAACATTGCCTTTATGTTGTGTAGAGTTGTTATTTGGCAGCTGACTCTGAGACTGTGGACTTGGAGCATCCTTGAACCCATGAATAGGAAAAGTTTTCAAAGCAGTGCAACCACATTCAAACATGATGGTAGCTTCTCATTGTAAAGAGACATGAAAAGCAGATAACTTCATCTTTAAAGTTATGATGTGCTCTGGAAAATTGTAATCAGTGATGTAAAATATACATAAATTACAGTAAAGGGGATAAAAAATATGCCCAAACAAATAAGGACATCGTCTGAACAGACTTTCACTTCTTCTTCTCGTCAAACTGTCACAGACAAACTTACACAATGAACATGTAAGTAACGCCCACACAACCATCCTGACACGGCTTCTGCTGCTCACCCTTTCACTGACACAGTGTCACGCAACCATCCGAACGAAGACATCACACCTCTGCCTTGTGTCTTCTCAGCGCTGATCAAAGCAGCCACTTTCTGCTCCACACTTGTGCTGAAGTAAACTCTGCAGTTTAGAAGACGCTTCTCTTTCCATTGAGTCACACTCTTGAAAGGCCCTTATGTGTCTCACAGGTTACGAACATTGACACTAACATTAACGATGAATGGAAAACGGACATGTATATGTACGTCAGTATCTACAGAGAGTTCAGCACGAAGACTTATTCCACACCAGAGGGCACAAGCCTCTCAAAGACATCATAAAGACCGGGTTTACAGAAAAAACAGATATTTCTAAGTGACAGAATCTCAACGGCTGGACTATAAAAGACAGCTGAAAATATAATACATAGCAGCAGCACTGGGATTGCGAGCAGCGCATGATTCATCATTCAGACGTCTACTTAACATTTTATTGTGTCTGTTGGCTTCAAATACCCAACAATGCCTACCAAACACAGCTTTCAAGATGAGCCAGCATCCTTTACTGCAGCCCATAAATTCAAGTACTCCTAACAATAAAGCGACTGATAGATATTTTACAAGTTAGAGCAGCGAGTTCGTGTCACCACTCCGTGCCCCCTCCATGCACGTTCAGCGTGCCAGTTGAGAAACACTGTTCCTGCCCCCTAACATACTTGGAAGGATAAGAGCTTGTTAATCCAGAGGTGAGATGAATGGCAGCACTGTGTATGTGTGTGCGAGCAGGAAAGAGGGCAGGCTGGGACCCCAGGGGCAACTCAACTCAGCATAAAGACTGGCTCAGTGCTGCTGTCAGGATACAAATATACGTACATGTATGCTATAGTCATACAGTGTACAGGAAAATGCAACAGGAGAGGAGTTACAGTGTACATGTGAGCAAGAAATCTTCCTTCAGTTAGCATCAGTACACAGTACAACAGTCACAGAGTCAAATGGCAGTCCTTCTTCAGACACTACAGGTGAATATGATACACATGTTATCTAATAGTCATCACCTTGAAACCTCCCCACTGGATTACTTACATTAAGACAACTATTTCTTGTATTATGAGTTTTCTGAAATATTGTGTTTTAATATGCAAATGAGGCGTTACCTTATTAAATATGTGCTGATTTGCATACATAAAAACCTGAGCATTGGATAAAGCATATTAGGGTCGAAAGGTATTCATCGAGGTCTTTTTGGATATCTTATTGTATCACTCCATAACACAGAAAATAATAACAGCCATAACAAATATAATATCATTTTAGGAATGTTACGCTACAGGTGAATAGAACATTTGAACTAATAGATATCCATAGAAACTTCCCCAGTTGATAACTTGCATTAGGACAATTGTTTTTTGTATTACAAGTTTGAAATGTTATGTTTAGATATGCAAATGAGGCATTATGTAATGCTAACTTTTGGTGAATTTAGGAGAAATCTACAGACGCAAATAGACGAAGTTAGTGAAATAAACACATAAATGTGTATTTTGAAAGTTTTCTTTCCACTGGTCTGAAAGAAGACAAGATGTGGAAGCACAAATAGCCCAAAATCTCAAAATTGAGCATTGCATGAAAAAAAGGATGTTTTTGCGTTGCATGTGTCTCGCATTAAATGATATAACATCGCCTTCCCTTCCAGAATCCACATTGACACTCACTTGACGAGTTGACCCTGATGTTGATAGTTCGTGTTATAATTTCCAAGAAGTCATTTCACCTCGAAGCATGAGTGTTAAAAAGTGTAACACAGTTGAAGGTGAAATATCACTTTAAACATCAAATCCAATGAGGATATGGTGTGTGGGCATGTCACACAGAGGATCAATGGTACCAGGCAGGTAGGGAAGGAAAAGAGCTGCATGTCTTATTGCATCCTGAAAGCAGTGGATGGTGAAATTGAACTTCAGTGAGTTACCTAAACAGCACGTCAGCGGTTCAGGCAGAACGGCTTGGCCAAATTAATATCAATCACTCTGATCCTCATGAGGAAGCATGTGCACACACACACTCTCATATGTTCAGTTTACATGTTAAGGGTGCTCTGGATTCCATCCATCCTACTTTTATTACACTCATCTCCTTCTTGAAATAATCCTAAATGTTTGGGTAATTGGAGGTTATATGTTATTGCATGCTAATCACTGTGTGTCTTTCTCTGTTTTATTTCTGCATGCCAACTGCTGCATGTTTCTGTCCTTCTGCATGCCACACACACACACACAATTATAATATTGCATTTTCACCACATGTAGACTTTAACCACAGAAGCTTCAATTAACTTATTTATGAAATACAGTTGATAAAAAGGGTGATATTGCTTATGAAGAGAGGAAGCCATAAAAGAGGATTATATTTGAGGATTATTAAATGTGTCCTGGCATAAACCTCGGTTTTAGTAGTATTGTCCCTAGACAATGACATTTTCAAAGGGTGTTATAGACATAAATAATACTGGAGAAAGTGTGCCTAAAATATCATCGACACCGTCCTGATATACGTCTCATAATGCTATTTACTAAATACATCTGGGCAATGAGAAAATAAAATCAACAGAACATACACCATCTTATTGTGTAGCTAAAAAACGAGCGAGGCTCTCAACTACAACAACTGTCAGCAGGACAGTGCAACGTTCAAGGCCACAGTCTGTTACAGCGGAGAGAGCAGAGGCCTGAGTGCGAGTCTCGTACCTCCATTTCCCCAGTTCAGGCTCACTGCCACAGGGATGAAAGAAAATCATTCACCAATTTCCCAGCCACCCAACCGTGCATCCCTAATGTTCATGAGCGCTCATGTGAAGAGAAAGAGTGCGTGTCTGAGGACCCTTGTGGGTGTGTGTGAGTCAACACTTTCATAAGATATGTAAATTAGATTTTTGGCAAAAGTGTAGACCAAAGTGTAAATCCAATGGTGCCTCTCTGAAGTTATGGCCCTAATAAAAGAGGATGAGGAAAGTCATCATTGAACGGGAGGAACTCCATGATGGTCATTGGCATCATTACAAAACCTCTTTGACCACCAAGTGTGGACAGTTCTCATAGAGGACAGAGACACAAGATTTGATCCTCCTCCGTAAGGAATTATGATCCATCAGTGGAGAGAAAGGAGCAGGGATGTACGGTCAGGGGAGGCTTCATGAAAAGTAAAAAAACAAATAACAATAAAATAAATATAAATGTATATTTGTCCACTGGTCTGTGCTATAACTGCATTTTCTGTATGATTCCATTCATTTGGATACAGAGCCTCCCTTCGGATTGCACAATCCCTCGCAAACTAGGTTGAGCGCATGCATTTGGCGCGTGCCTGTTGCTATCTCTCTGTATGTCGCCAATATAATGTTTACAGACACTTTTATTATAATTCCTGACTTTCCATAGTCCAGTTAATGTATGTAATGTATGTGTGTAACATATTTAGTCTTGCTGATGTGACATAAAACCACAGTGAGAAGACACGAGGTGAGGCAGACAGTAATGGCGCACTGAAGAGGGCGCACGTGAGCCCACAGCTTCGTGTTGCTGCTCTTCTTCTACTAGAGACGCTTACAGCAAGCTACTGCTAGCTAACATCAGAGTCAGGTGCACTGTAGCATCGTTTAGTTTAGTTTAGTTTCTTTCTCCGACTGACGGCAAAAATTGAAGATTTTACAAGTAAAGTTAAGACCACAATGTTAGGCAATTGAAAATGGGATCTGACTAAGAAATAATTAATAGTGCAGTCTGTATTAAAATTAATCAAAGCATCAGACTAAAAACGCTATGGAGGGTGCAGAGCAAATACCTCTCTGAGCCGCTATAAATGTAGCTTCTTTTTTGTCTGTGTGTGTGTGTGTGTGTGTGTGTGTGTGCGTGCGTGCGTGCGTGCGTGCGTGCGTGATTAAAGAATGCTGATAAGAGATATGAATAATAACCAGTAGTCAATGTTCATGCTGCCAAGAAAATGGTGAATAAGCTACTCAGTTGGGTTCATATATTTGTGCCTCCCCAGCCATGAACCTCACTGGAAAGGAGAGACTATGTATCATCTTTAACAGCAATAGGACATTATGTACAAAGTTCATTTAAAAGGATATCCTTATTTTCAATAACTGTGTTTTGTGTAGGCTTCTTCAGCTCTTGATAGTAAAATGTTACCCATGATGCACAGCAGTTTAGTTAAAGGGGGAATTTATCAAATGGAAATCTTGGATGTAAAACAAACTCCTCCTGATCAAATGCTGGACCCCGATTGGCCTCCTCTAAACTCAGTAAATAATTGAATTTAGGATGTCAAGTTCCTGTGCAAACTGGCTGATAGGACAGACGTGTTGCAGTTAAGAACTAGCCACACATTTAAAACACATGCATTTTGTTGTGAAATCAATTGGAATCAGTGATTTCACTGGCAGGGGCTGTAATACATCTGTCCATATCTGTGTGATTACACTTTGGTGAACTTTGACACTAAATAGCAAACTGCCTGAACAGTGCTGAGCTGAGAGCTAAGTCTAGAGAGTCTAGAGTGGTGGGTGCTGTCGCAGATTATTAGCCGTGTTGTGTAGAAACTGCTCTACTGAAGAAACATGTCTTTTAGACAGGTGTTAGAGAGTCAATGGTACAAATATGTTTTGAATAAAACTTAATTGTCCCCATAACAAGCTTGCTGTTGCTAATTGACTGTAGCTAGTTCCAACAGCCCTTTATACCCTTTGTTTATGCAGGGGGACCTTGTGATTTATGATTAGGACTTCCTTATTCAAGATTGTTTGTTTGTTTTTTACTAAAAAGATAGGACACTTATATTTTTAGTGCACATCTGTGAATTTAAAGAGTTTTTAGCATATTTTGATGATTATCAGGATAATATCGTGAATCACATTTATTTTGACATGGTTAATCGGGACATGAAAATGTAAATATTGTCCCTTGCCTAGCTCAGACTAGCTGTGGAATGTGATCGGCTTGCTAGTGTGTTTAGCTATTATCTTACCGCTACAGAAGTTCACCAAGCAGCACTGTGAGTAGTACTTACATCATCATCTTTGTAGCACTTCCTATTTCACCATTAATAAGGTTGTGCCCCTGTGACAGGGCCTACAGTGTGACACTGTAAAGAGCAGCGCCTTTTAAAACAGTGGTAACAGTTAATCACAGTCATTTGCAACAAAACTTCCAGCTGAACATTAACACACATAACAGATGACACATAGCACACAGGTCCATTATACAAGCTGCGTCAAGGATGCTTTCAAAATAAAAAAGTCATCAGTTTGATGAGCTGCTTGGATTAAGTGCAATAGCTGAAGTATGTCCACCAGCCCGCCTCTCTTTCCAAACACTCCTCCTGGTGCACAGACACTCACATAACCCCACCCACACACCAAAAAAAGATGGTGCTCTACAGTCAGCATGTGTCTCAACTTCCTTCCTCTCAGAGACACAGTCATGATGCCACAACAACAAGCTGCACGTGGGAAATCAAATGCAGCTGGATGCAAGAATGATGGAGAGAGCAGGCGGGAAGATTCAGGAGCAGACAGAACCTAGTTTGTTGATGTGAAAGTTACTTCACCACTCAGGGCCTCATAAATGCAGTCAACGAAAACACCACTTTTTAATGTTCATTTTCTGGTGAAATTGCAGTTGCCACTAACCACAGAGTGTTAAACCTTATATTTAAGCTCCACTGCAAAAGAAAGACTGGTGTACAATCATCAAGAAACAATAATGTTTAAAGAGGATTGCTTTGCATCATAAGCATGTACATGGATTTTAATGGGTCCATTCAAACAGCAGAGAGGACATTATTGCAAGCTCTGAAACTGCCTCAGAGCTCATCCTGTGTTATATTTGTAAAGATGAGCTGTGCATTCATGACACCCATCACATGTCAGCCATCATATAGAAAAGTGACAAATTGAAGAAAATAAAAAGAAATAAGATTTAATCAGCATGATGTGTTCCAACAGAGAGGGTGGAGGAGCATCAACAGGTGTGCAGCTCCAGAGCTTCACAACAGACTGTATGCAAATAATACAAATGAACTTACACAAACGCGTGGTAGATGAACGCCCAGGCCCGCGGTCTCTCCAGCACGTTGTACAGGTAGTTTTGGAGCCGCCGGTAGCGCACGTTCCTCCGGCCGCTCTGCGCGCTATAAATGAGCGGCTTCCCTAGCAGGCTGAGCCGGGCGCCCTGCTTCCCCCTCAGGCTCTCGGACCCGGCAGCACCTGCTGACAGCAAACTTTCTCCCGCGTTGTTCATCATCCTTCGTCCGGACTCCACATCTTTCAAGCCGTAGCCTTCGGTACGGTGCCCCGGCGACGTCCTCATCCAGAGCCCGGTGCCACCTTCGTCTCCGTTGAGGTTCCGGGGCATGGCATCACCCAAGCGGGCATCAAGTGCGCGGAGGTCTTTTCAAGCATGCGTTTCCTTTGCCGGGAGCTGCGCCGTGGACGAACAACACATTACACGTGCGAGCCGCAGTCTAACAGGCGTTATGAGAGGAGCCGTTGCCAGAGCAAGGCACACAGTTTACCGTCACACTTTGACCGCCCTCTTTCCTCGTGCATCAACCTCTTCTCGATCCACTTACACAACTGCAGCCACGCGTAAAGGTGTCCACGCGCCTGTTTTGTGAACGCTGCTATCCAATGTGGCAAAATAACAAGTGCTACATACAGTGTGTGCGATGGAGCTGGAGGAAATGTATTTTTAGCATTACATTGCAGCACAAGTTCTCTTCCCAGTGCGCTTTACCGCCTGTTGCTTCGATACAAAGCTGCGCGTCCACGGCAAGCGCATATGTGCTTGTCGTGCCCGCGAGCGACTTCATCTATATAACAGTTTGATTTTATCTGTCCTCTACATCACTCAAGAATAAAACTTTCAGCCTCCATGAGCTTTTTTTTTTAAGGTGGCGGTTTTCTTTGTGCCAAGGCAGCAGAAATGTAAATGAGTAACTGTCACTTGTTCTGTAATTTAATTTCCCGAAAAGTTCTAAATTACACCAGCCTATCATGTAACATGGATTCTGATGAATTTTCCACTTTGTCGTCTGGAAAGGTAACCACCGAGGACTGCTCACTGAACATCTGCAGAAAATATTATGCTGTGACCAAATGAAGCTTTCTTTAATTGAGTTATGTGTGTTTGATCAAGCGCTCTTAAATAGATGATGACATTTGTATAAGTAAAGCCGTGCAGCCATTATTTAAACTGAAGCCAGCATCACGGATGAGCTGTAATATTAATATTATACGTGATGCACAGTTTAATGAACATGTATGACATGTATCTGTCTGTACTTAAAGAGACAACTGCGTTGTTAAATACACTTAAAATACAACTTCCTTTGTGTCACTGTCGGTCAAAGGGAAAGTGCTTTAAATGTGATGCCAGTTATGGCACCGCATGGACTTCCGCTTCACACACACTCTGTGCTTACTGTACAAAATCATCATCCACGTGACGGGACGCGTTAAAGCGCTGACCACATGCGTGAAGAGAACACTTCTACAGTGAGGGTATTGGGAAATGTTTCTGTGTGGGTGACAGCTCTATCAGCAGGAGTCAGCAGTCTGTCTCAAAAACTCAGTGTACGGAAGTACGTGTTTTCATATATAATCTATAGAAACTGAGAGTGTGTACTTTACCCGCTGCAGGAGTTTAACAGCCAGAGACTCCCTCTTCCAACAAAACCACGCCATCTACCGGCGGCCTCTGGAGATGACTGCAAACTCAAGTTTTGGATGTAAATCAGTATTATTTGCTCCTGAAGTAAACGTGTTGACAAGAACACCTTCTGAGCACTGAACCAAACACAGTTTGATGGAGGTTGTGTGTGATGATGGTGAGGATTATTCCTGTTAAAAGTGGCCAACAGATAAATGAATCACACTAAGTGGCACTTTATTAGGTGTACCTGTACAAACTACTGTAGGCCTAATTCAACACAACTGCCCTGCCATAACATGTACCTTTTTAACATGACATTTATTTAAGAAAGTGTAAATTCAATGATATGTTATGTGAAGTCATAGTAAAGGTGGTGTTGTACTGGACTACATTCATATTTGCATAGTGATCAATAGTTTAAAATACTTTTTAGCCATTTTTTTATGTCAACTTCTAAAACTACTAACAATGTCGGGCTCTAAAAGGAAACAAATGATTTCCTTCTTCTTTCAATGCAGTTCAGAGCGAGTTCAAGCTGCTCATACTGTCAAGATAAGAGTTTATTATATTATATTTTGTTGTTATTTCATACAACATGTAGCCTATATTGTCAATTGCATTAGTAGTTCGAACTACTTTTTCTAAGTAGCTTTAGTTAACCAAACTAAGTTGTTCCCTCGGGTAGCTTTGTGCGAAGTCACTGGTGGCTTGCAAAGCTTTTAAAGTAACTTCCAAAACTGTATATTGAGAAGCGTTTATAATTTAGTTTCCTTTCCTCAAATCTGCTTTTTAACCTTCAACCTGGTGTGAGCTAGAGAGTCACCTTAAACTAGATTATTTTACATGCACTGAAGATTTTAAAAACAGCATTAAGAACTATGTGACCACTGAATGCACAGGTCCTGTTAATTTGCTCTTTTGTTTTAAGTCTGTACAGATGTAGCCTACCTCACAAAGTGGACACGGAGTATAGCTTCAATGAAGAGATGTGTGGAATAATAGGATTTCAACGACCTTAAAGCTCCTTAAGAGGGGGATCTGATGCTACAGGGTGAAGATAACTCTTTTATTTTTATCTTTTATTGTATAATTCTGATCATTTTTACCATTGTAACTATATTTTGTATGATTATTCATCTTTTATTTATTCTTATGCATTTTGTAAAGCACTTTGTAACCTTGTTTAGATATATGCTAAAGTTATTATTATATTATTTCTCACACAAACACATGTGATTCAAAGCTTTAGAGATCAGAAGATAAAGGTCCATAAGCACTAGAAACACATGTAAAATGTGTATATCTTCTGATACTTTATGTTGTTTTTATACCTAAAAAAATTAAGAAACTGAGGGCAAAGCTGCGAGCATGTACTGCAACTGTACACGTTTGAAGTGGAACTCAACATTTCCTCTCGTTCTTCTTGAGAGAAAGCTGTGGTGAGCTTACAAACTACACAGTTATCATCTAATCTGGTCACATGATGAGTTGGTTTCCTGCAACAAGCACATGCACCCTGTCATGCATCTTCAACAAGTAAAGACTTTAGAATGAAGAAATACAGTCGCACGTCTCTTTCATGTCAGGAGACATATTTCAGTTTAGATTTCATTTTCCCAAAGTTTTTGTTTGCTTACTTTTTTTTAAAACCCAGTTTCTTTGGGGAAGGTCATCTCAATGGATAATAATACAAATTAACTTCCACTTCCAGTCATGGTCCCTGTTTCCATCGATGTGTGACCTTTGACCAGATTAGATTAACCCATTTCCTGGGAGCAGCATGGAGAGTTTATGGTGGCCTCTGACATGTAGGATCTGCAGTTCTCTTTTCCACCATGGTTCGTATCCACACTTTGTACACTGATGTCGTGACCCCTGACCCTGCGAAGGGGGGGGGCCGGCTGGCATGGCGGGGCTGCTGGTGCGAGGGTTAGACAAGATTGCCTGCAGATGTTGTTTCGGGGGGCCATGTGCTTATTTTACGAGAGGATGTGGAACATAAATCTCCCAAGCCCTCTGCTGCACTTTATCATATGTGAGGTCACACATGAGGACGTTTTGGTTCAACTTCATCTTCAGCGAGCAGCACCCGAGGAATAGAGTTATGATGTTGTATTGTAGTAGCACACGGCTGTCATGAGCTTTTATCAACAAATACTACATGCAGAAGTTGTCCTCTCATATAGGACTATATTCTCCTTTTCCTTCTCATTATGTTTTGCAAAAGATCTATGGAGAGAAGAGCCCCAGTGTGTGGACAGATACAAAGGATAGTAAAGGCAGCGGTGTAAAGGGAGGCGCAGCATGTGACTGATACAAATGATTATAGGAGCACTCATTAGCAGAGTACTCCCTTCAAACAGGACTCATCACTTTACATGAGAAGGAAGAGATGGACAATCAATATTACAGAAATGTAACACTAATATTGCCATATGACTAAGTTCTCCTAATTACGTGAGCCCTGAGTGCAAGTGAGAAAAAGAAAGAAAACTGGTGAGTCTGATCTAAAGAGTTTTCTCTCCTGTGTTTATGACTTAAGAACTGGTGGAACAAAGGTTTTTACCAGGATCATCTTTCTAAGTTCCTTAAAAAATAAAATTCAGGTGGAAACATAACTTTACATGCAATATATGTACCTTGTGTTTAGAGGGAATTAAAACTCACCAGGAAGAAAAGATGAAGGCTTTTAGTCCTATTTAGAAGACTTTAAAAAACACTTAAGGAACTTAGAAGTGATTAAGTTATTAACACAGAAGAGAAAACTATTTACATCAGACCTAACAAAGAGCCAAGAAAAACCCTGGTGATAAAAGATCTTAAAAAGAACACATCTAGTAAATGCACTTGTTGACATGCTAATTATATGGATATAAAACACAAAAACACTCCTTTACATGTAGGTCTAAAGGTCCAGCCATTTACAATGTTACTTAATGAAAGTAAAGACTCATTTGTATTAAAATGTAGAGATGCATTTACATTTTCTGGTAACTTGCGGAAAACATGACTTTGACCTCTGTCAAAGGTTAAATGTTCAGCAGCTAGCCACTAACTTGGTCTGTCTACTGTTTGGTGCTGGGTGGTAGCACTCAGTTGGTTTATCAGAGCTTTTTCACTAGAAAGAAAGGTTGTTAAAAGCTGTGGGGGTGAAACAAAGAACCCGGCTCATGTGATTCTTGTCGAAGTCGAACTACCTATTTGTAATGTTGGGTAATTGTTGTAACCACATGGTTAAATGCACTTATTGTAAGTTGTTTTGGATAAAAGCGTCAGCTAATTAAATGTAATGTAATATTATAATCTATGGTAATAGATTATTATTTTCCTTAAATTGATCATAATACTTTAAAATCCTGAATTTCAACACTATAGCTGGAACATAAAGGCTACTGTCCCGGTCTGTTTCTCTCCTTACCTGCTGCACCTCTGTATTGTTCCACCTCACCATCCAGCCACTCCCACCTCATCAGCTCACCTGGGCTCCAGCTGCAGCTCATCTCCAATCAAGCCAGTACTTAAGCCTCTCCTGCTCCCTCACTCAGGGCCAGATTGACACTCCAGCACCTGTCACCTACTGGGTCGTCTGCGTGGACGTTTGTATTTACCCTGTGCTGAATATTGGTCCGTCCCTGTACCTGCCAAGCTTCGACATTAAACGTCATTTGCAACTGTTCCTGGTTCTCTGTGTGCTGCATTTGGGTCCGAACACGTTTCCCTGACAGTAGCAGAATAAGAAAGTGCAATATTTCCTCCTGGAAAGTCGCGAGTGAAACTATACATAACAAAAACAAATCAAATATAATGATCTAATATTTATTTGGCAGTGGGAACTTTCCCACAAACATGGCAGCAGATCCAATTTTAATACAAGTTTTTGACCTTCTGACATGAGAGAATAAACATTTGAGGGAGACCTTGACATGAAGGCGAGTCGAGAGGCAGTTCTCTTCCACACATTCTTTTTATTTGTAAATAATAAAAATGAACTTTTTTTTTAAATATAAAACATACACATCATTTGAGCCACATCTGTTATACAAACAAGTAATGTTGCAGTGAATGCTTTACTTTTTTTCTAATTTTCTTTTTGTTTCAGTGGAACACAGAAGTTGTAAACAATCAGCAATTTTTTTTCCTGTTAATACTGACAAAGAAAAAAAAGAAAGGAAAACCAGCTTCACCGGACGATGAAAAGAAAAGTCAACTGTTCTGAAGTGGGACTGAACGTGGCCGGGGTTCAGACGTTGGGTGTGAAGCACAAAGACGTGTTCAGACGAAGACTTTCAGAGCAGTGGTACACCTGTAGTTTAAGCTCGGCCACTTTGTGACCCAAGTCCATGGTCTTGCGTTGTCCCGCTGCGTGGTCCCTAATGACGTATTAATCGCTCCTCATTATAAGACTTGGCCCCTTTGCAAATATCACTGAACCCAAAGAAAACCCAGTGAATGGCTGAGTATTTACAGTGTATGACTCTCTGTGCATCTGCATTTATTCTTTATATAACGTTAACAGTTCATGTGTTGGCATATCTGAAATCATTATGTTAAACATAATTCATATTTCCATAGAAGTGGATCTGATTTGTACATATTTATTCATCCCAGCCCCTTGGAGGTATACTATGATGTGGCGTGAGAGTAAGAGGGGCTGTGAGGTGTGCTCAGTACTACTGTACATCTTCCAGAGGGTCGAGGAAAGACATCAACGTAATCTTGGGATTTAGTTTGAGAGACATTCAGCACCGGACTGAGGGATGACTGCAGTTGAGTTCAAATGTCTTTGCGTAATGGGAATGGCTTCGGTTTCTTGGTTTTATCTCTTTAATATTCAAGTACGAGCAAACTGTACAACTGCATGCAACATACAATTGGCCCTACAGTATGTGGAACTAACACACGTATCTAGTTCTGTATCTTTTTTTTCTGTATCGGTTTTGTTTTACAAAAAATGTGCATGCAGCTTGGAACTGGTTCCAAAGTCATGCTGGCCCCGCCTTTTTCCTGGTGGGAGGAGTCTGCAGGCCGAACGGAGGATGAGAATTGGTGTTGGTGTCCCGACGGATCAGTCTGATTGGTTACTTTCACATTCACAGAGATGCACAAGGGAAACTGTGAGCGATTCTTCTTCTTCTGTTTGTCTGTTTCCGAACAACTAGACAAAGAAATGAATGGAACCAGTGACGGGGTTGTTGCTTTTTTTCTTTTTTTTAACTACATGTTTTTTTCAAAAAGTTAAACTTTTTGTTGTAAAAAAATCAAGCTCTTGTGCTTGTGTTTAAATTTAAAAAGAATGTAAACTAAGGGTTGGATAAAAACGTGCTGGGGTGAGGGAATGCACTCCCAAACTCTTTACTTTTTTGTAGTTTTGTTTTACAGTGATGTTGAACCCTTGTGATATTTCAAAGTGACATAAATTTTATTTATTGGTCAACCTCCTGGGAGGCCTAATATACATCTATACAAAGACGACTGGCCTGGACGTTTGCCAGTGGTGGAACAAGGAAAACAACGCTGCACGCTAATCTCACTGTCAAGTGTAAAAATCTAAGCTGTCATCATCACCAGTCGCCCCCCCCTTCCCCTCCTGCATAACACTTGCAGACATTTAATAGTTTTTTTTATCTCTTGTGTTTAGTTTTTTCTCTCCATGCACACACCAGACTGACAACATTATCATGAGCATTTTACGTACAGTAAAAACATTTTGTGCCAGTAGTAACAAAGGGAAGAAAATGAACGACAAAGCAAACACGCGAAAACAGTGCGGCTTCAGAGCAGCCATGGGAAACATACTGAAAAGAGGATGTTTTGACAGAGAGAGGGACCAGTGATGCGGCTCCGAGGTCTAGGCACCAGAAGAAGGCCCTGTGCTTCCAGACTGAGCACCCACGCGGGTGGGGGCAGGAGTGCCAGCAGTCTGTTGGGGTTCTGGAGGAGGCCACTGCAGAGAGGACTGCGCCCCCTGCAGGTGTGGAGGGTGATTACCTCTGTCTCGAGTCCATACATTCCAATGCTTACGTACATTTCTTTGCTATTGTTGATTCAGTTAAAAATCACCCTGCTTCATTTGATTCTGACACTTTTTCGTCTCTTGTTGCATGTCGACAGCCCTGCTTCTCCAGCATACACAGAGAAAAACAAAAGAGATTTTTTGAATGGATATGAAACACTGAAATGTGGCGCTCCCTACAACAGACAAAATGAACCGCGACAGGAGTGATTGTCAGATCTCAACAAAGCTTTCTCGTTGTGACTGTTTCTGATTGTTGTTGTTCTACGATTCCGCCATCTTTTTTTTGTTTCTCTCTACAGTACGTTTCATGAGTTTAGAGCTGTTGGTCCACTAGGATCGGACCCCAGGAGGTCCGGAGGAGCTATCGAGCGACGACTGGGAAGCCCGCCGCGTCAGGGAGGCAAGTGTGGGATCCACCAAGGACGACGGTGGGAACAACTTGTACCAGCCAATGACTGTGCTTGTTAAGTCCAGTTCCTCCATTAGGATTTGTGCAACTCCCATGAAGCTTTTATGGTCCATGCGTCCGTAGTCCCCCCATACAATCACCTGTAGGGAAATCATTTTCTGTCAAATTTCACAGCAGTCTGCTAAAACATATTTCTTAATGTAAGTAATCAACCGAGGAGGTTTCATGGTGATATGTGATATATAATGTTTACCCTGTTCACCTGTAGTGTTACATTTGTGATGAAGAGAACCACATCTCACCTGTAAGACTTTACCCTGTGGGCTTTCCTCGAATAGCAGTGCTTGCTGGTACAGCGGGTCAAGTGTTTTCCGTGCAATCTTGGTTTTCTTTTTGGCTACGTACGCTCCATTATTCAGCAGATAGACCTTGACATATGGAGCTGAAGGCAGAAGCAAAGCAATAAAAAAGCCATTAGTGAGGGACACGGCGACTCTCCAATATAATCTAGATCACATCTCACAGCTGGTTATATCTTTATGGGAAAGAAAAGCACACAGTGAGCTTCGGCTGGGTGTATCTACTGGATTTCACTGGATCATTTCACTATCACATAATAATGAAGAGTGTATGAGGGATTAGTTGCTCTTTGGTAACCTAAGGTTGGTCAGGTTCTCACCAGGGAGGGATTTGGATCCTGGCTTTTGTACGAGTCCTCGAGCTCTGATAACTTCCACCTCCAGCTGACCCTTCTTATCCATCATACCAATCTGGATGTCACCTGGGAAACACAGAAAGTGAAAAGATGATTTTAATACAACAGTAAGTGATCGATGGCAGTGTGTACTGCAGCGTTAACGGTGCTGGCAGCTGCAACATGTATTAACCACACGGGCGCTCGTGACTGTAAACTTATATAAAACCCATATTATATATGAACAAGGATCTTTTATTTACACTGATGAGAGCAGTTTATTGCAAACTTAATAATTCATTATATTTATTATATTACATCAAATACTGTACTCCATGATATTATTACAGTTAGTTATATATTATTGAATTCTAGTGTACCCTGTCATAGTATCAGTGTACGCACAATAGTATTTAAGTATAATAAAACATTGAATTCTATACACAGTATAATATAATATATGTAATATATCATCTCATAAATGACGTATGCTGCTACTATCACACCACTGAGTCACAGATGATACTGCACTATTATTTTAAGGCTACTGTGTGTATATAGTTTGCCTTGTCATTTTGCCTTGTATTATTATTACTTATTGCAGGTCATTTAGCCGACGCTCTTATCCAGAGCGACTTACAGTGAACCTTGCACAGGGCTGCAATGGTGGCAGCCCTCCTATATAGATTTAATTTGAATTGTATTGATATTATTCTTATTATTACAATCACAGTTTTTACCCAATCATTTAAACACACACTGAAAAGAGTGAAACTCTTCTCAGAACTGATTCTTTCCACCACAACTATGCCGCAGCTATCATACGAATATCTCTTACAGAGCATAATTTAAACACGTGTGATCATCTTAAAACACTACCATCAAATATATATTTCTATATGTTTTGGTTTTATGAGGCCATGTTTTATATTCAAATGTATAACATTGTGTAGAAATTGTTTCCTTTTTCTCCTATATTGTATAAATATTGCATTGACACAATCATTGTATCAGCATGGGATACAATGCACGTTTGTCCATTGAGCTCCAACTGGGCTAAACTCACGACTCACAACAGAGTTACTCTGTAAACTTTAATGTTGCTCCATAAAAAATCCCCCCAACACAGCAGATTCATGAGCTTCAAGTTTGTTTTAGAAATGTTTGCATAGTTATATTGTTTGTGTCATTGCATTGAAAAACTATATTATTATTATATTTGAGTTCAGCAGAATGTTATCTCATCTCAACCTCCAGGTGTGGGAAACAGTTTTAACTTCAAACAAACAATTTACTGAATAATTATTAATAATACGTAATACTAAAATAAACAGAAAAATATATTTATATATATATATATATATGTATATATAGTACTCAATAAATATTATAAATGCAAGTATATTGATAGAAAAAAAAATACAGAAATAAGAACATTTAATAAAAAATGTTTTACAAAGAAACACAAATATACAAAGGAAAATATTAAAAAGGGAAAAAGTGGAGAAAAATATTAAAACTATCTTACCTATTGCAGGCGTAGCCAGTGTTTGCCTCCCCACTAACTGAGCCGGTCCCAGGCCATCCAGGAAATCACTGAACTGACTGCTGGCACCCAGATTGACTCCAGAGAAGATCAAACTAACACAGAAAACAGAAACATGAGTTAATCACAACAAGAAATGACCAATATCACCACACAGTCAGCATACTGTGAACTCCTTTTGCTGCTTTCAGGAGATTTGCTGCCAGTCATCATTTACAGCATAAAAAACATCTCGAAAATTGACTAAGCGAGAGAATCCATCACAGAAAACACCAGGCTTTAATTTGATTCAGTCAAAGAGTGTGTTTTACCATCGCCTCACTGAGCGCAGGAGTTTTTAACAGTGTGCTCATTATATTACTCTCTGACACGTACATGCAGAGATGCAAGTGAACATGCTGGCATACAGACATTACTGTCACATCCCCGTCACTTTATTAAGGGAGTGTCGTTGGGCGGGACATAAACTACAGTAGTTTTAACAGTGTAACATTTACTGTAAGTAACCAACAAAAAAGAAAATATATGAACATTGCAGCCTGAAAACACGGGAGGGAAATGTTACTAGATAGACTGATATAAATGGAATATCATTTGGCATTGTACTTGTAGAGAGAAGAAAAGGATAAAGTGGAGAGATGTAGAGGGAGGGGCTGTGTTTGAAATCTGACACTAACATACTTTTCATACTAAGTATGAGGTCAAATTGAGTATGTGGTGCGTTCCAACTCCATAGCATGCTTGGACCGTTAACGTTGTGATCGATACGGTCATGTGACGCAGGGTTTACCTCAGCGTGATCACTCTGCTGGTGATGACATACTTCATTTAGTACGCAGTAAACTATAAATACGGATTGAGTAAGTACGGTGTCTGTTAGTATGCGAACACAGCCTGTGTAGGTGGCTGATGGAGAGGGATGAAAGCAGGAAGTGTGTGGTTTACTGACTTCCCCTCAGAGTTGCAGCTGTTCATGCTGCCGTTGTTGGACTCTCTGCTGGGCTGGCGGCTCATGTTCCTGGTCAGCTCTACTGCCATGCCGGTCTCTGTGCTCCTCTGGATAGGTGCACCCTTCTCCTTCTTACTCTTCCCCTCTGTGACATCGAGGAGAGACAGGAAACATCACAATGTTGTACTTTTCCTTATAAATCAGTTTAATAATCAAAATGATGGTCCAAGTGGATTTCTTAAAGGCATAGTTTGACATTTTGAGAAATATGCTTCTTGCCAACAGTTACTTGAGGAGACACTACCACCCGCATGTCTGTATGCTAAATGTTATGCCGACAGCCAAAAGAAGTTTGACCTTTTCTTTAGAGCATTTCACTTCTGATACCCAAAAAGTGTTTCATTCAGAACAGAACATCACAGGATGTTAAGAACAATTTCCTCATACCCTCGTTGTGGTTAGTAAATAACACATCCTCACAAGAAACATGTCAGTCTGGAGATAAGATTTTCTCTCTGTGTGTTGTTTATCTGTTAACATGATGATGAGGGAAGTCAATGCTGGTGTTCATTACATTTATTTTGTAAATAAAATCAATAAAGAGAATGAATAAAAGAAGCTTCCCTCTAACCCATGTTGTTGTTAGGACACAACAGCTTCCAGAGCAATAATGGCATTTATGGTGCAAACAGACAAATGTAGCAGCATTTCTGAGCCTCCCAGCATCCCTTGTGTAGGCTGAGCTAGAGATGAGTGTTTACATCTAGCAGGTGTCAGATGCTTTTAAACAGTGTTATACACCTAACACACAACGTTCAGTCATGATCGTCTTGTAATCACACTAAAATAATAAAGTTCACCTGTTTTTCTCATCTATCATGAACAGTAGAGGTTTTTAAAATGTCTTACTTTGTCTGCACTTCCTCTCCCTCTGCAGCAGGCAGAGAGGGCGAGAGGCCCCCTCAGGCTTAATGTTCTCTAATAGCTTTTTATGTCCACTACAAAGAAGGAGGAGTGCAGTGTTTGGCTTTCATCATGAGTCTCTCACACCCCCCCTGTGGTAAAAGTGAAACTCACACACACATTTGATTTGGTTGTTTGTCTTTAGAACGAGCGGCAGCAGAGGTACAGTCTGCTCCTCAAGACAAACCTTTTGGATTGGCTCCATATGAAACACAGTGTAATAGTTCAGTGCAGGTTCTAAAACATAGATAACATGTAATGTAATCAAACAACAACCGGTCCAGCCCCAGCAAACGTATATACAATCTCTGCTCCGGCTGCCCTGTTGAAGATGACCAAATGTATGGAATCCTGCACTAATAATCCTGCACTAATAATCCTGCACTAATAATCCTGCACTAATAATCCTGCACTAATAAACCTGCACTAATAAACCTCCATTAATAATCCTGCACTAATAATCCTCTCTTTGAGTCACAGAGTTACCTAGTAGAGGTAAAAGTATCTGTTGACGTCCCCGCAGTATCATGAACATTTACATCATAATATTTAGTGTGCATTTGACACATTCATATTGAACAGCTCGCTGCACTATCAGGATATACAGTCAGCACTGACTACTTTAGGGTTGCCACGGCAACTCACCAGGGCCACTGATTTGTGAAGTGCTGCGGCTCCGGCGGTTGCCAACAATGGCCACCACCCGCGCGCTGAGGCTGGAGCGTCTCTTCTTGCTGCCGCCGCCCACCGTGCCCAGTGCTGTGTCTGATTGGCTGCCGTCGGTGCGCTCCTGGGTGTAGATCTCTCCGCTCACACTCGAGCTCTTCAGCATGCTGCGGCCCACCGATCGCATCTGCCGACTGGAGAGAGAGAAGACGCTGAGTGACATTGTGACCTGGTGTCATGATGAAGGGATGTTATGAACTTCCTCTTTACTGTACCTTCAGCATGGATGACAAGATGTGGTGCATGATGATAATTGTAACATTTCAAAGTGACTGTGGCTGAGGAATGATGTTTAATCACACAACATTTGAATAAAATAACAGATGAGTATACACTTGGGCAATGATGATGACTGACAAGTGGCATACCCTACTAAATATTTAAAACGTGTAACATAATTGTGCTGTCGTTTGAGCCACGACTCCCCAGAAAAAGAGATTTAGATGACAGATCTGGTTACGGTCCAAAGATGATACTCATATCATGCATTAAAGTTCATTCTTCTCAAACGAGCCACGACACGCGGACAGAAGCAGCCCAGCGCTCGATGCTGCCTTCTAGGGGTTCGGAGGAGCCGCCACATGTCTGTCCCTTCAGAGGGGGTCAGAGTGCTGCAGGAGAGCCCAGCTGTGCTGCCTCTATCACTCATAGCCCCCACGCCCGGGGGGGCCCTGACAGCCACAGTCCAGTGATCCAGAGGACCAAGTGAAAGACTGGGGAGGGGGAGGGTGGTTTGAGGCCTCTCCTCGGCCCCCTGCAGGGGGGTGAGGGAAGGGCGTGCGGCAGAGGGGGAGGACGGGAGGGGAGGATCCAGGTCTGGAGGTTTGAGGGGGTCCTGGCACTCAAGACACAGGATGCATGCAAGAAGGGATCTGAGACATGCAGAGGGGATTGCACAAACAGACACAGACACAGTGAACAAGGGACAAATATAAAAATAATAATCATAATATTGTACCAAATGCAAATTGATATGCATGTATGTACAGTGTTTGACATATGTGTGTAACATATACAAAAACATCATATTGAATTTTGAATTTTTGATAAAGCTTTGAATGTAACTAAACTAATGCCTAATCATATTTTGTCATGTAAATGTATCAAGATATCAGAAT
Source organism: Cottoperca gobio (assembly GCF_900634415.1). Taxonomy (NCBI): domain Eukaryota; kingdom Metazoa; phylum Chordata; class Actinopteri; order Perciformes; family Bovichtidae; genus Cottoperca; species Cottoperca gobio. Next base: position 23,158,439 of record NC_041355.1, on the reverse strand, counting down.
GAAAATGTTTCTTTTTGTGTGGTTTTATTCTGAAAGGTCAACCTTTTGAAAGACAAAATGTTTAATATCCCACTCTGAGTGAAAACTGACCCGAGGCCAGCCGTCCTCGTACATCACTGGATTACTAATTCCTTCCTCTCTCTTTAAAAACTGACCCCTTGTCTGAATTATAGATAAGCCACATTAAAGGCTTTCTTTCTAACACGTTTTTATAAATGATTGCTGACTCCTACGTCAGCTCTTTTTTAATTGACAAATGTTCAGTGAAGAAGAAAATATATGTTTTAGTATCGAACACTCAAGCGATTACCCACTGTCTCCTCCTCTCTCCAGACAATTTTCCATCCATATAGCAAATTTTAACCGAATTTGAAAGAAAATCGGCAAAAGAAATGTTAATGAATGCATCCAGTAGCATAATGCGATTATTCTCAATTCATCAGAAGGTTACATCAGATCGGTGCCAAGCGATGTAGAGAATATGTTTTGTCCCTGAAGCGGAGCAGAAGCTACAGTGGACGATGAAGTCACATGCTTCATGTACGTCATCATTTATTATCTGAATGATCTATTTCCATTGCACTTTGTCGATAACAATACGGCAGCAAAACGTTTTGCCATATTTCAATATTTTTTTTTATATTCTCCATTTACTTTATTTTACACGCAAATTGAAAATATGGATAATAAGAGATGAATGGAAACGCTCCCTCTCTCTGTCCCTCTTTCTTTCTGTCTGTCTCTCTCTCTCAGTCTCACTCTCATCCTCTGTCTGTCTGTCTCTCTCACCACCAACTGAAGAAAGTGTGTCAAAGGCCACGGGGCTGTGCTTTTATAATGCTTTATTTGGATTGATCTGTGGTAAGGCCATAAAGACGGGGGCCTCTCTCTCTCCTCCTTCCAGACCTCAATACTTTAGCCGGCTAATAAGCTGCACTTCATCACTCGGCCCACTGAGGAGATGAGATAGGGTCGTTTGTCCCTGTCAGCTCACTGCTACTGGTCAGCTGAGGAAGTGTGTGTTTGTGTGGGAGTGTGTGTGCTGATAAAGAAAACGTTGGGAACGTTTTGTGAGCTTTTATTATAATTATCTACTTTTAATTTTTTTTATTTCAGCTAAGTTGGACTTGATACTATAATTTATTTTATTATGTTAGCGATTTTTATAAGTATGTGCTTTAAAATCTACATTCATTAATTATATTCCTCAACAAATATAAAGTTTGCCGACTTCAGATTTTTAAAATGTATTCGTCTCATGTCAATCTCCATAGACATGTTAAAATGCCCAACTTTACCGCATTGATTGACAGCTGGTTGCCGTCTTCGGTCGCTATCAGCTCTCTCTGAGAATGCTCTGTTGGTTCACCCGCCTCAACTTTACAGATGATGCCTATTTTTAGATTAGCTGGGAGGAATCACTGCCAAGATGTCCCACTTTGAGCTTCACAACAGCTCTGCGGAAATCTATGGGAGATGTCCCGGAGACATCATCCATATTTAATACACTCTATGCAGACTACAAGTTCGAGCGACCTCTGACCTCCCTCTGGAGGCTGCAAGCATAAAGAAAAGAACTTCCCTACAGAGATCAATAAGGAATTTTCTATAAATGCTGCCGAAGGGGGATTTAGGGATTCTATCTCGGGGAGTCACAGTGAGAAGATGGATCATCTGCCATCATCAGTGAATTCAACGTTTGGTATGTATTGATCTTTACCTGGACTCCCTCGTGTCTCCAGCTACAGTGTGTCTCCTGCGCTTCAACTCCTCAGAGAAGTGTCTCTTTTCTGCCGACCTCTTCCTCTCCTCCTCTCCATTCACCCCCCACGAGATCCTCCTGTCCCTCTTCTCCTCCTCTAATGACTTGGATCTGAGTTCAGTTTGTTTGGATTTTCACCATTCAGTGTGTGTGTGTGTGTGTGTGTGTGTGTGTGTGTGTGTGTGTGTGTGTGTGTGTGTGTGTGTGTGTGTGTGAGGGGAGTGGAGCATGCAGAAGGACAGAAACATGCAGCAGTTGGCATGCAGAAATAAAGCAGAGAAAGACACACAGTGATTAGCATGCAATAACATATAACCTCCAATTACCCAAACATTTAGGATTATTTCAAGAAGGAGATGAGTGTAATAAAAGTAGGATGGATGGAATCCAGAGCACCCTTAACATGTAAACTGAACATATGAGGACTGACCTGAGTCGTCCCCCGGGTCTCTCTGATTGGATAGACATGTAGCTGGTGCTACTGAGGCGGGAGGCACTGCTGGCGCGGGAGAGAGCCGACGCATCGCTCATATCACTGTCTGACGACCTGGCCGACATTTGGTCGCTGCTACGCCTCTGCTCTGCGTACATCTACGGACAGAGATGATGGGAGGGGGTGGTGGTAGAGAAATAGTGATTATGCTCAAATTGAGGGTAGACATATCATTTATCAAGTGCAGGAGGAGGGGGAAGAGATCCAAAGAACGCAGATGCTGACCTCCCGTTTGGTCTTAAGGTCCGTCTCAGGGTCGTGGGAGGCTGAAGGCCGGTAGGAATGTACTTTCATCTGCAGCTGTCGGGCTCGCTCCTCTACTGCAAGGGCTGAGACAAAAGAGACAAAGAAAAAGTAAGATATAAAGAATATGGACAAAAGGAGAAATCTGAAACAGCAGTGTGTTCCCAAATAAGAGAGACTACAGGGAGTATCTTGAGGATGCAGGATCTGGTGTCTGACACTAGATGGAGCACTCAAGTGCCCTCATGATGGATGCTACTGTAGGAGAACCTGGGAACAAATAGTTCAGAGTTGCCCTCTGAGTTAGGTTTGCCAAATTGTTAAAAACTCAGAGAGTGAAGGGAAGTTACCAGACATTGACAACTACGCCTGTGATGACGCTGTACATTAAGCCCCACCTATCTGGCAGCTAAAATAATAGCAATATAAAACATTTTAAAATGATGAGAAAGGTCTGGGGACAGAGTGCTCACAATTTATTACTACTGCATGAAAACTATAAAATGATATTTCTGTGGGGACTGATGTGTCTCTTCCCCCAGATTTATGATCTACATGTTATTTACTTGCACAGAGACTAGATTGTCAATTATTCTAGATCGCTTCAAATGTTAGAGCTTGTCAGGGCTAAACACAGCCTGACACACTACACTGGGAAAAAAGAAAAGATAACATGGCATTATAATGCCAGCATGACCCATCTGTCATGACTTTATTGCATCACACCCCTGAAATCAAACCTTCATCCTTGCAAACAACATACCTTGCTCTATGGTGCTGCTTTTTGCAGGGAGCTGAGGCAACTGACGGCCCCTGCGACCTGATGAGTGAGTGCCCGTTGGAGAAGAGGGGCCATGAGGGTGTGCTCTGACAGACAGGAACATAAAAGACACAAGGAGACAGGAGAGGTACACATCATTAGAACTGTGTTCATCACCAGTGCAGTGAAGCCCGCAACTGAATCACAGACAATAAACTGATGGGCAAAGGTCAAAGGTCATGTTAAGGAGGAGAGGGCCGGCTCAGAATCATCAGTAAAGGAGGGCAGGAGAAGTTAAGGTAGTGGCACTGAGTGTGTTTACAGACAGTATGCACAGTGTCTCAGTATTTCCATATAACCCAGTCACTGTATCATAATGTTGAGATGGTACATTTACACCATAAACTTCATGAAGTCATTGTTTTGGAAGTCGCAAGTGATGCCCAAGTCAAGTCCCAAGTCCTGAACTTTAAGTATTGTATCCCAAACAAGTCCTAATGCACTCTCCACCAAATGTGATGCCAATTTTGACTTACATGTTTTGCATACTGCAATTCATATTTTTGTTGAATTTTTGTAGTTTTTTCATGCAAACCAAATTATTTTTGGTATCAATTTTTCCAACTGGAGCTCTGCAAAGTTACGCTTCTCTGTGCCTCTAGTAGGACACTTGTGCGTACAGTATTACCACACACTCAGTGTGACACTCAGGAAATCAGCACACTGGGGAGGAGAGGCATAGCGCTGGCTGGAGCATGCACCTGTCTAGCCGTGGCGAGTTTGGGCAGGACCCAGACAAGGCTGTCTGGCCAAAGGGCCTCAGAGGGCCCCCTCTCCCCCTACTGCCCCTCAGGATAGAGGTGGGCTGGATACGACTGCCATCAGCAAATAAAAAGAAATTAAAGTATAAAACCTTATAAATACAGAAAATCCAATGTGTAAAGCTGTTCAGACTGTGCAGAGGTCATTAATGAAAAGAGAGAGCAGACAGCGTACGCCAAGAGTGAAATTCAAACAATCATCAAACAAATGCAGCTGGTGCACCCGCAGTGCAATACTAAGCTCAGCAAATACAGTCATTATTTCATTTTCAACATTTGTCTTAAGGTACATTTTATTTGATTGCACTTTATTGCACTGATTCCATACGGCAGTACACCCTATATTATAGATATGAAAATAATAACAGGATCTGTTGCTCCAAACTTTAAATAAATGTATTTGGAATATCAGTTTTACCCTGAGATGCTCCTGAGTTAGTAACAGTACAAGTTGAACATGTCTGACTTTCTTTATCTGTCTGTACTCTGTAAGAAATGAATGGTAGCAACGAATCAGAAGGGTGACCCTTGAACTGTGTTGAATACAGATGTACAATCTAAGCTGTAGTTTTAGGCTTGTCTGAATGCATTAAATATTAGGTTGTATGTTACAACTGCACCTTCTGTGCTAACCCTAACCCTAACCAAAAATCACCATAATGTGCTAATCAGTGAGCTTTAGAAGTGCTGGTACATGTTTGTTCCACGGGATTATTATTACAAAAAAAGATCATCATGGGTCATCGGAACAATAGCCGTTTGTTTTCAGGGTAAGGAACAATGGCACATATTTGGGACTACTGGGGTTTCGGAATAATGGGCAGTCCCCGCAGAGCCAGGACAGCTGTTTCTAATCATCATGCTAAGCTAAGCTAACCAACCACTGGCTGTAGCTTTATATTTAGCATAGAGTTTATGGAGTTCATTCTAACCATTTAAAACACCCACCACAACATTCAAGCACCTGTAAACATACAAAGTGTCAGTAGGGTTAGAGACAGTAATAAGAAGAGAATAAATACTGTGAGCGAGTGAATGAATGATCTTACCTGTCCCCCTCCAGGCTTTTTTTACTGCCCCTGTGACAGTTTGGACTTGATGAACTGCTACACTGCCTGTTTCGGCAAACAGCAACCAGAGAGAGAGAGAGACAGAGGGACAGAGAGAGGGGGACAGAAGAGAGGGGGACAGAGAGAGAGAGAGAGAGAGAGAGAGAGAGAGAGAGAGAGAGAGAGAGAGAGAGAGAGAGAGAGAGAGAGAGAGGGACAGAGAGAGAGAGAGAGAGAGAGGAGAGACATAGACAGAGGGAGAGAGAGAGAGAGAGGAGAGAGAGAGAGAGAGAGAGAGCGAGAGAGAGAGAGCGAGACATAGACATAGACAGAGGGAGAGAGAGAGAGAGAGAGAGACATAGACATAGACAAGAGGGAGAGAGAGAGAGAGAGAGAGAGAGAGAGAGAGAGAGAGAGAGAGAGAGAGACATAGACAGAGGGGAGAGAGAGAGAGAGAGAGAGAGAGAGAGACATAGACATAGACATAGACAGAGGGAGAGAGAGAGAGAGAGAGAGAGAGAGAGAGAGAGAGAGAGAGAGAGAGAGAGAGAGAGAGAGAGACAGAGGGAGAGGGAGAGAGAGAGAGGGGGGGGGGGAAGAGGAAGAAAAAAAAAACAGGATATGGAGAATGATAAATGGCAAAACTGAATATTGACTGATGCGTTGGATATAATGGAAAAGGCTCAAGTGGAGGTTTGGTTTGTGTGCTTTGTAAAAGCAATATAGCTTTGCACATTCCATAAACTTTTTTCCCCACAAGCAACAGTGTTACAAAAAAGAAAGCACTTTAAAGCCAGAGAAGTGGGGAGAGCAGGAGGGGCAGGCCTGATATACCTGTCTTCCTCAGGGGCCACATGTTCTACTAAGATCCTGGGGATTGGGGGAGTCTTGCGGGGCAAAGAGTTGGAGCACCTAGATGGGTGGAAGGGTTGGAGGAGGAGCATCCAAAGGTAGGAACACCGGGAGAGGTTGTTAGTGAGTTAAGGGACAGTCAAGGCTTTGAAACTGTGAATTCTTTCAATCTTACGGCCTAATATCAGTCAGCATGACGTGACTCATCATACATTTCAAGTCATCTTAGAAATCTGAGCATGAGCACTTACTGTACTAAGGTTGTATATATACTGGAACTCAATTTAGATAATGCTGTTTATCTATTTATTTTAAGGAATAGTTTTGGGAAATACACTTAATCGCTTTCTTGCTAAGAGTCACATGAGATAATCAATAGGCAGGAAACAGTTAGCTTACCTTAGCATAACAATTGAGTGGGAAACAGACCTGGTTCTGTCTGTAGGTAACAAAATCCACATATCAGCACTTTCTAAAGGCATAGTTTAGTTTGTTTGAAGTGGGGTTGTATGGGGTACTTCTCCACAGTCAGTGTGTTACCTGCAGGAGATGCAGTTTGGAGAAACAGACGGGAGCACCAGCACAGAAGCTGAGCAATGTTCTGCTGTGGACACGGGCAGCAGCAAAACGTGTTTTAGTCACCTAAAAAAATCAACATCAGTTCAAATGTTCACTATATTTAGAATATTTTTACAGCCCATTCCAACGGGGACCTGAAGCCTTCATCTATGCTCTCTAAAACAGTGATTGTACCTCTCAGGACACGGGAGTTGCTGGTCTACCGCTGCCTCCATCTGTTAGTTTGTTTGTGTTATTGTCCTTGGTGAATCTGAACTAACCCTTTAAAAAAAACTAAGTCACACAACAACACAAACTAACTACTGGATGGAGGCAGCGGTAGACCAGCAACTCTGTCTAAGTAAAGCAGTGAAATACACTAAATATAGCGTAAACATTAAACTGATATTGGTTTTTTAACGGGTGGCTAAAATATGTTTTGCAGAACATTGCTCAGCTTCTGGGCCATCTCCTGCAGGTAACACACTGACTATGGATAAGTACCTCATACAACCCCACTTCTGAAACATCTGAACCATCCCTTTATGCTCACAAATACACACGTTATATTACATTTTTCTAATCCCTACAAAAACCGAAGTGTAAAACAACAAGTCTTTTGTTACCTTTGCACAGAGCCAGGCTAGCTGTTTCCCTCTGCTCCCAGTCTTTGTGCTAAGCTAAGCTAACCGGCTGTTGGCTGCAGCTTATCTACAAACATGAGAGTGGTATCAGTGTTCACATCTAACTCCAAACAAATATGTCGGTTTTATAACCTGGTCTGTCATTATTTAATATCCTGTGCAGAACACCACTGAAATCAAGTTCTTCTAAATATTCAGGTAGATGTTTTTCTATGGAAGGCAAATCCCTTCATGTATGAAAGGGACACATGACATGAACTGGCGTGAAGACATACAGCATCCTAAACCCAAAATGTCGGATGATTCAATCATGCAGTCCAGAAAAACTAATTTGAAAGCTGTCACTGAAGTTCATGTCAGCAGAGTCTATGACCATTGTTTCTGTATTCATCTTTAAAATAACATATCAGAATCTTGTGCAAGTTAAATTCACTCGATTCATTCAAAACGTGTGTTGTTCATTTTCTTTTTTATACCTGTCTCTGTCAGGGGAGTGAAAGTTGGTGTCTGGTCTGAGACATGTAGTGCTGGCACTCCTCACTCTGTCCAACGGCGGCTGCAGGTCGCTGCACCGCCACAACATGGCAGCAGAGAGAGAAAGAGAAAGGAAATAGAGATGGAGACAAGATGTACAAGGACAGAGGATGCGAGCAGCAGAGGTGTCAGGGAGAAGAGATTGTGAATAATGTGAGAGAACCAAAAGGGTGATGAGTGGGAGGTAGACAAAAGAAAATGCAGAGAAAGTGAGAAAAAGGAGGATAATGTGAGGGAGAGTTTGGGAGAGAGGCAGAGAGGAGACGGAGGGAGAGACACAGAGAGGATAAGGAAGGCCATCAGACAGTGCAGTAACATGTAATGGCTCTGATGCTGTGTCATTCCTCACGGCCATACACTGCGAGACCACTCAGATGGAAGGTTGGTGAGTTGCCATGGGAACCAGGTCTAAGTGGGAGAGGGGACTGCTTGTAGGTGTGTGAGGGGGTGAATGAGTGAGGAGGAGCGAGGCAGCCAGTGTTCACGTGTACATATGCTCCCAGCTGTGTGTTTGTCACGTCATGCTGCACAGTTACTTTCAACAGATGGTTGGCTCTGTGTCATCGCATGACACTGCACATAATGTTTTCAGGCCGAGTGCCTCACACGGATGGCAACAAGGGCTTAGGAGTTTTAGTGTTTGTTTAATGCTCGGCCAGGACATGTTTAAGCCTCTGCTTTGCGTTAAAAAGGGAGAAAGAAAAGGTTGTGGGTGGAGGGAGGACGAGGGAGGAGATGGTGCGTGAGGTGGGCGTGTTCTTACCTAACCGTGACCTCATCAGTGAATCTGAGCACACGGTGTGTAAGGATGCTACGAGGCATGGTGCTGCCCCCTTCCTGCCTGTGGAGTGGCTTGCTCTTTAGGCATGCAGGGAGAGTGGAGCTGTACGCCCGAGCCCCGCCCACGAGAGGTGGGGAAAGACCCGCATGCAAAAAGAAGGCAAAGGAAAACAAAAATAACACATGCAAGTGACAGGAATAAGCAGAAGAGACTAAATAAGCGAAGGGGAAGAAAGCAAAAGCATGAAACTAGGTGGACTTCTTGCAAATGATAAGGAGAGACAAAGAAGCAGAAGAATTGTGGTGCAACATAAAGTATGGGTTCATCTCAACTCGCAGTTAACGTTGTTGCTCAGTAAAAGGAGAGTATTCTCCAAAAATATAAGCCTTAGATTAGAAATGTGCCTGCTGCTGCGTGATGCCGGGGATCACCGGAAACACCACACACAGCAAATCACTAAAGGAAGTGCATCCTCCTGTCTGTGACCTCAGAATGGAGGAATTCATTATGTAAGAGTGTAGAGATAGTTCCTCTTGCCCTCCCTGCGGATTGACCCCATACACATATATGGGGAGATTACATGTAATGCTGATTATATAACACAATCTACAGATAAAGCCGGCGAGGCGGCACAGGGTAACCAAGCTACAGTAGATCTAAAATGTATAGGAGTGCCATGAAAAGGGTTAGAGCAGAACAGAGGGAAATGGAGGACATTGCTCATACAGCAGGTCTGTCTATCCACTGGTTATAGAGTGAGGCAATACATTCAATATGACTGATGATTACGTGCTTATAATGCTGACTCAGAGCTACAGAAAAAGTAAGAATATACTACATATCAATATACACTAATCAGGATCAACATCTGGTAAATGTGTTAAAAGGACAATACTGGTGGTTTGCATGTTTTAGCACAGCTGCAACTCACATATTCTTTACATTGTGCGGACCACTTCTAAACCATCCATGAGTGTTTGAATACTTCCAGGCAGCCATTACGAGCGGGCACTCCAGCAACTTAGTATTTCATTTACATAAAGTAAGAAGCACACGCAAGATAATTCTTTTTTGTTAAATGTTAAAATCAGTGTAGCAGAAGTTGAGATATTCAAAACCGTTTCCGTATTTCCACTGCATGGTACGACACGGCTCTACTCAACTCACTCTGTTTTGGTTTTCCATTATCAAAACTTGTGGATATTAGCAGGTACTTTTTTTTTTAAGTATCACCTTGGTTAAGTTTCCAAGCCAGCTGAGTCGATACTCAACAATTGAGGTAAAACACTGCAGACCGCTGATTGGTCAGAGATGTCACTACAGGACACACAACACCACCATTTTTAAATAGCAAAACCTTGCCGTACACTGCACTGTTGTCAAAGTGCAGACGATCCTCTGTTTGGCTGCAGTGTCACATTAAGGAAGATGTCAGGGCAGTTTGAGCTACGCTCTGCAGAAAACTCAGAAAACTGAGGAGGTACGATGTTGAATGGAAATCAAAATAGAGAAAAGAACCTGATACCAAAAGTGAGTCGAGTCGAACAACACAGTGAAAAATGCAGCATTTAGTCCTTAAACTCCAAAAACTCGACATCCTACGATTCCCATAATGCTACTAGTTAGACGAATACACTTTTTCCAAACACCATGCCCCTTTGTGCGGAGTCTTTCTATTATAAATAAATACTTTGTAGTCTCCACGTCCAAGTCAAGAAAAACCTGATGACATCATGTGGGCTTTTTTTCGTACATGACAAAGTTGAAACATGTTTCAAGTTGACGTGAAATCCATCCAATAGTTATGAAGACATTTCACGTAAATGTCAAACTCATTGTGATTCAGGAGGAATATTGAGTGGGAAGCATGCGGACCCTGGGAATATTGAATGTAATGTTTCAGTCTGCACCAAAGTGACTGACTTAGAGCTGGTTGGTCGACCTGACTAGTAACCGACTGCAGCAGAAATGCAGTGAAATCAGTGTTTCAATAATGTTGTTGACTTGTAGACTTGAGATTCAGATAATAATGAAAAAGAAATGACTATATTCTCACTACTATGCCCTTATCGTTTAGCTTGCAGGTTTGATTATCTAACAAACATAGCTTGTGAACGCTCACTTTAAATAAGTGTCTGCCATTTTGACTGCACTAATGACTTCCTGTTATCTGCTACCTAAAAGGCAGGAAATCTGTCTGAAAACGTCTAATACGTTTTAGAAAATGGTGAGAAGTGATGGTCTACAACACGTGAGAGCACCAGTATGGTCCTTTAAAGGATTGCATAATACAGAGGGGAAAGCAACACATACCAAGTAGTTAGCTAAAGCGGCACCATGACAAAGCCATGTGGCACACACTCTGACCAAAGCAAGAACAAGCAGCACAGAGGTCTGGGAGACACACGGGCATTCATTGCAGCGGGAGAACACAGCTGCAACTAAATGACCCACACAACTCCACAAATGAGTGTGGGAAAGCTGGGCAGGCACAGAGAAGGGTACGCAACACTGCCTTTCAAGCCGAACGCTTACCTGTAAATGTCTTTATGGATACCGTTGACTAACAGGGGCATTTTGGGGGGTAGTGTGTTGCTGTATCTACCTATGCCCCTGGTTGCACGAGTGGAGATCATGCATCGTAAAGCAAGGCAAGAAAACAAAAAAGTGGAAAAGAATATACAACTGCTGTGAGTGAACACATCAAATGCAAAAAAAGAAATCAAAGAAATTAATCAAAAGAGCTTTGCCTTCTTTGAGGTCAGCCACTGAGCAGGTCTCTAATCCCCTCCCACAGTGATCAGTGTGTTGTGTGTGCTTTCATCAGACACTTGTGGTGACAGACAGACATGAATTTATGATCCTGATGTGACACTTTCAATTTTGTGTTCATGCTGTTGCAAAAAAGCAGACATACACTGTACAGTATCTACAGTCCATCTAAGATAACCAACACATGTATCAACATTGAGTGTGTTACGATGGGGTTGTTAAAGTATAGTGAGAATGAAAATGATGATAAAATGGTATATTTTATGAAAATAAAGCTGAATGGTAGTTGTTGTCTTTTCTTTCTTTCTTTTGTTACCTGTTTGTGTGCAGGCACTCGGCACTCCCGCCCCGGATAGACTTGTGCATCTCCAGGACCTCACTGTCATTGCCATGACGATGGGTGAACAATGAGAAACAACCCGAGGAAACACAACAGAAGAGGATGGCAACTCAGACAGGCAAAGTGAATTTATGAATGAGAGAAACCAGGAAATCATAATTCTGAGATTTCAATCAAGTCTGCATTCATGTTGCAATGACTAGTTTCACACTGTTAGTAGGATTAGTAGAAATTAGTTTAGCAACATCACATTAGACACATTGATTACCCAAAACACGATTGAACCTTAGAACAGAACTAAATATTAGAAAGTCCCGGCACAAGTGCATTTTGGAACTTTATTTCTGTATGATGAAGAAGTGCCCGATTGCACAAAAGTCTTCTCTCAGTTTTCTCCTTAAGTATGACACTTGAGGGCTTGATTTGTCCTAAGCTGAAGGACTTACTTAAGTGCGTTGCACAGAATCCTTTAATTGTTTTTAAGGATTCAAGGAACAAAGTTTCACTGCATTGAAAGAGATTTTACAGTGGTCAAATTCTACCATTTGTTTGCGTGCACTTACGCTAACATACATCTCGTTATTGTCAAGTGCACAGTAGCCATGTACCGTGTATACGGCGTTACAATCGAATTGTCCCGTCGTTTTGAGGTTTAAACAGGGATTTGCCAATAGCCGAGTCCAATTCAGATTCGTTCGACCTCCCACTACAATGTACTCCAAAATCTAATTCCCTTTCATACATTTATCGCCTCTCAAAGTTGACCTATAGGTAGTAAAAATAATGGCAGAAGACAAGAAAGCCAAATTGGTCAGAAGAGGAGAACAATATACTTTTGGAGAAAAAGTACATTTTATCTGCAAATAACAGCAAACACAAAACAACGAATGTGGGACCAAAATTGCAACGCAAATTAATGAATGACCGCTGACCTGTGAACATGAAATCTCTCGCCTTTTACTGACTGGAGAGATCCCGCAGCATAAAAACATAGAGCAATTATTAACTACAAAGTCACTCATGAATCACATGAATTGACTTGCCAGTCAAATCTATAGTGTAAAATCATTGCTCATCGTTAAGCGAATACATCTGGATCTCCTGGTCGCGATGTTCTATGGATGTGTTCATTTTCTTCTTTTATTTTTACATTTCCTTACTTTGGTTGCTAAGGTCTTCTGTGCAGTGGTTCAACTCATTTTAAGTGATTAATTGAGGAAAAGACCAGCAGAAGAAGAAAACCTTACGTACTTAAGTGAACATTTTCAGGAAACTATAAGGAGAAGACTCAAGGAGGTTTTGTGCAACCGACTCAGCGTTTTATTACCCATACTACTATAATATTTAGTATGCCAGAAAAAATATTTAGTATATCCCAATGCATAGTACTGTATGTCAAATGCGGTATGACAAAAATACCAGGATGTCGTACTGCATCCAGTTGCATTTTGAAATATGCAAGCCAGCATGGTTTTCTGCCTATTCTGACCCACAATGTTTTGCTCAGGGATATTTGAGAGAGACTGTCAAATTTAAGGAACAATGTTATGATGAAGTAGAATGTCCCAATTGTTTACATACTGCATGAAACAGTACATACTTTGTAAGGGCAGCTGCAGTACTAAAAGTAAAAAGAAAAAAGTATGTGATTTGGAACGCAGCCCGATTTTGTTTTAAGTAAACCTTAACTTGGACTTAAAGGAAAATCTTAACTTAAGGTGTTCCGTGCAGTCAGGCACAGAGCTGCTGTCAAATAATTGCTAAATGACCCACCAGGAGCACTGATCAAATGTGTGTGGATTTTGTTCTTTTACATAATTATTTGCTAGTAAAACATCAACAGAAACACGCCCGTGATGATCCCCTCAGATCCTCTCAGATCCCAACTACAGGTTACCTGTCCTCTGAGTACTCGTAGTCCGAGTCCCCGGAGCGTTGGTGCTCTAAGTGGGAGTCGTGGTAGCGGGAGGGGGAGTGGGAGTGGTGGCGGTTCTGGTGGATCTCATCCAGACTCCTGATGAAATAAAAAATATCTAATGAATTTGTGGTTTTTATTTAGAGATGATAAGGATCTTGGTATATAGTTAGTTATTCTGATGATCCAATATGTCCACCTGTCCTTCCTTTTGGTCTGATCTGACACAAAAAGAATAAATACAAAACAATTTGATTCAGCAATATGAGGGGTGACGCAGATGCCCTGGTGTTCTTCACTGGACTCTGGCTTGAAGCTATAAGATTTACAGTAAGAATAAGAATGCAATATCAGAGTGACAATATTATTAGAATTACGTAGCAAACAGGAAACACAAACACACCGTTACATAATAACTGGAAAACCTTTTAGTGCAAAATAAGATGTCTTTATTTCTTAGTTCTCTTGTATTCTTCTGTAACAGAAATGCTGTTTTAATTCACAGCTATGTAGCTTAACATCTACTGAAGAAAATGGAAAGAGTGATTGGAAATAATTATTAAATAAAAACAGCATTTTTGTTAAAATGACATACTCTAGCAGCAGAGCGGTCAGCATGACATGACTGATAGAAGTAGTGCTATGAAAATGTACATTGTCCTAATTGTAAAATGTGGGCCATTGGAGTTCAGGGACATTTGTCCATCCTCAATGTTTTTTGTCTGGTCTGTATTAATGACCATGTTGGCCACGTCCCAGCACAACACTTTACAACAGGCCTACTCAGTCCTGGAAAAGCTGAAGAAAGATTTCTGTAAATGATATGGATTGAAATGGCACAACAAAAGGTGATAATAGCAGACAACCTCTGATTGTTTTAGGTTGACATGGCTTAGTCTGGTTTGCTGTAACATGTCAACTTTAATCTATAAATGTATGTATATTAAAAGATATAAATAAAGATAATCATGAGAAACCCATTTCTGCACTGTACTTCACTAATGGTCAATCAAATGCAGCAGAAACATGTGTGATCGAAAGGAAGACAGAAAGATGTAAAGAAAAGAAAGAGACACTAATAGAAAAATGGATCATGTAATATAATATGAATCAAATGAATCTGTCCTGCTTCTCTATCTACATATACATAAAAGCTGAAAGTGTATCCCAACTCATATAGTGACCAAAGCTAAATGTATTGTTTATATTTCTGAATAATAGCCATGCTGGCTTTAACATATATGGCTCCCTCCAGCTGGCAGAAGAGTTAATAACATTATCACGCCAACAGTCATAAAGAGGGATGTGTTACTATTACTTAGTAGTGATTTGGCTATAAAGTAGTGAGACTGAAAGCCTTGTTGAATACATGTTAACAAGCTGCACCACTTCCCTGTCAGGAGGACACTTCATCATCAACACTTACACTGACTAATACTGTTGTAGCCCACACAATAACCTGATTAACGCTAAAGATGTCAGATGTTTGGACATCATCTGGTATGCATAATTAAAACTCTACAGAGGTATTCCCTTTACACAACGCTGAGATCAAGTCAGAAATTAGTAGAAGGGTCTAGCTGCAGATCTCAGGGAGAAGGAACTCAGACTTCAGAAGGAAGTGAAGTCTGAAATTGTGTACGCCAGTGACGATCATCTGGATACGATAGCATGCATTCATTAGTTTGAATTAGTCCCACAAACTCCACCAAAACACCAAGGTAAACAATACAGCCTTAATATATCGATGTACCTGTAACTTATAAAGTTAGGTAACTCAATGTGAAGCAGCAAATAACTTGTACCAACCTCATGAGTTTGCTAACATTAACTCGCATTAGCTAGCTATGCTAATATCATTAGAAAACTAACATTAACGTTAGCTGAAAGGATTGCATCATGGTTTAATCTCTTTCCCAGGTAACGTGAGCCAACTCATAAGGTTAGTGCAAGTTATTTGTTACTTAACGTTACTTAAATATGATTGTTTACCCTGTTGTTATTGGTGGAGGTGGTGTGGCAGTGACAATAATAGTAGGTATTATATAGGCTACGTTCCTTAGGCTACTTTATCAATTATTGATAAGCGCGATAAAACAATACACTGCGCAATATAATACAGTGGCACGTAAATGTTATTTAAGGATAAGGAAGCGCAATAAACATATGTGATTGTCCACCTTAACACAAGTGATAACACACATGATTGTTCACCCTGGGTCCGGGCAATGGAGATGGGTGTCTGTGCCGAGCCTGGAACTCTGCAGTGGAATGCTGTTGGAAATTACTGACAATATCTGACTAACCTACACTACTGACTACCTTTTAGACAATGTCTGATGCTGGAATATTGTCACCACAGACAACACACACTCCACTGACAGTTCACCAGGTAGTTCTGGCAGGTGTTGCTCACCTTTGCATTGGCACGTGTGCGGGCCGTGACCGAGCCCTGCAGGAGTCCTCTCTGTGAGGAGATACTGAGCGGGAGCGGTGCTGGACAGGCCGCTGCTGCTCAGGCACAGCCAAAGTACTGCCCCGCTCTCTCTCCCTGGAGTTACGCTCTGCACCTACATCCCACACACACAAGGGCAAAAAAAGCAGAATTCACACATTCACACGTAGAAGCACACAGAAACACACACACACATATAGGCATTAGTTGTGTGTCCTCTGATAAAGATGCACCAGCATTGTGCTACTGACTACCACTACAGATCCCATTCTCTTACAGACTGTAGAACATCACATCAGGATGTTTTACAGGCAAACAGGTTAGCAAGTCATGTGAGCTAGCCTGAGTAGCTGACTGTTTCTGCAATGTCTCTGTCAGACCTGAGATCAGTGACATTTGCATTTCTCAGTTTTAGTTTTAACCTTCATGGGGTACCAGATGAGTCTTCAGACTTTTAACGCCTCGGTGATACTGAACTACTGCAGCTACAAAGAATAGGTCATATATAATCCACATGAAACATAATAATACAGATAATACAACAAGTGCATGAGATTAATATTTACAGAACCTGTATTTGCTTCATTTTCTTCTGCGTACAGATATATGTAGATGTAGATGTAGATATAGATGTAGCTACATATGATATGAAATACAGTTGCAAAGTGGAAGGAGATGTTTTGGGTGTTCGGGATTACAGAAGTAAATGTACCGTTCATTATCTGCATAGACAGATTAGCAACATTGACAGAAAATATGTGGTTCTTTGATAAAGAAAGTTAAGGTACAAGCCTTTGTACATAAAAACTACATCTCCCAAGATGCAATTTGGTAAGAAACATCTGTTCCCCAAACTTAAAATGCTGCAGCTCTAATGAGCTCCCTTTTGGAAGTGATAGCCAGAACAAAAACCTGCTTTGTAGTATTATTACATTATTACATTTTTGTGATAAGGAACATAAAAGATACATCATAGACTCTACACGTTACATAAACATCTTCACAGCTGTCTTTATGCGTTACAATGACGCAGGTCTTTGGGACTATATCTCTGCACAAAGCTACCATTTATAAAAACTGCACAGCTTTTCCATTTTTAATTATATATATATATATACTGTATGTTTTTTTCTCCATCTTTTTTTTTTGCATTTGTCTTCTACTATATACTTATATTTCTTGATTCATCTAATACTTGCTTTTATTTTTTTATAAAATGTATTTTTCTATGTTTACATTATGCACGAATAGACTAAAGCAAATTACTTGGCAATAAACTTGATTCTGAAAGGAAACAGGGAAAAACAGGAAAATACAGAACCAACATTTCCTCCCACTCTCCAACTCTACTGTGAATATAACTTGAAGGATCAGATGTATGTGTGAAGAAAATGTATAAATATGCCTTGTTTGTCGATCACAATCTGAGCTCCGTGTTTACATAAGAATAGGAATAAGCACAGTGACGATCAAATACGTCGGTGATTGTGTAACTCTCTCAAACACTTAATCACATGTGACAAACCATCTGTCAACGCCAAACCATAAAAAGGTATGAATATTTAAAACTAGGTCCACATTCATCTGACAGGAAATGAAGCCACAGCAGAAACAGTCAAACAACAAAGCAGTTGTTGTGATTCTATTGGCCAAAATAACACCATTTCAGCTACTGTACATGTTTAGTGTCCTTTCAGTGAGGTCTGAGCAGAACTAGAAGCATGCAGGAGAATGGCAGGAAACTCAGTGGAATGGCAGTGAACAACTGTAGCTCGACAGTCTAACATGCACTCAGTGCTTCAGTGTTTCTACGGCCCAGCAGAAGAGGAGAAACTGTCCACTGCAGCCTCAGTGAAGTGCAGTGCCCTGCTAAACTGCAGCACACTACAACACTGCAATTCAAAATCTGCAGTCCAGTAGTAATATGATGAATTACAAAGGTTTTGCCTTTTGCTGATATAGCAAATATGAATTACTTTAATTTGGGTGCAATTTGTTCTAAATCATAAAGTGGAGCCAAAAGGAGGCTGGAAGGTTTTAGAAACAGACGAAGCGAGGATGCAAAGAAGACGCTCTCTCACCCAGTGCTGGACGTCTACAGGCTAATACAAGGAAATGCTCAGTAACCATGCCCCCCACCCACCTTTAGTCATTACCAACAAACCATCATCAAACTCTGTATCAATGATGCGATGAGACCCTGCACACATACACAACACACACATACAGGACAAGGTAAGGTTGAGAGGTTATGTTGTCAGTCTCCCACACTGAGAGACACAAAAGAGAAAGCTCAGTAAAGGAAAGGTTAGCAAGCACGCACGCACTCGGACGCACTGTAGGTCCACAAAACAGGGATTAAATCATACATACACACTTACATTTATATACACACGGCCTGTGAAATATATAACCAGACATACTCTGTAGTTTCTTGCTGGGGCTGTCTCCATGGACGTGTCTGCGTGGGAGGTACGGGGAAGGCTGGGGCAGAGGTATAGAGGACATGTCATGTGTTTGGAGTTTATACCAATGAGGAATGTCGTCTAGCAGGGCTGTCTCCAACTCTATCAGGATCTGAGAGAGGACAGAGAGGGGAAGAAGCAGATGAGAGAGCAAAAGAGAAACAGTCTCGTTTCGATTGTTATCAGGCCCATACATGGCTGTTATCAGTTGTTATCACTACCACTCTAATGCTTCAGACGGGGATAAATACACCCAACAGTAGCCCAGAGGGTGCATCTCCAACGTTATGAAAGAGTTTCGTTAGGTTTCACTTAAAGTTACATTGCACCTAGGTAAAAGAATCATGGTTTGGGTTAAATAAGTATGCCTACGTTTGTTATGTAATTTACATACGGCTAGGTCAGTAAAAAAAACCTCAACATTGATTTTTGGTTTCACACGGGAGACAAACTGGTCTGGTTGAAAGTCCTGTTTGTTTGACTCTAAGCGGACTTGATCATTCTTTATACTATGTCACCGTAATTCCTCCTTTGCTCCCTTCATAATTACTACGACTGCTTGAGGTCACCGCCTTCTTGCATTGTATTGGTGAGCAACCATGTGAATAGATGGTAATGCCTTTCTGAACCGCGAAGGTATAGCAGGCCCCTTCTAACACATGTACGACGCTGATAACCGCTCATAATGTCCAGTCAATCGCATGATATCATTCAAAGCAGATGCCAGCCTCAGTAAAGTGCTGAAAAAGCAGATTGTGATAAAGAGTATACTGTATATGTAACATTATATGTACAGTATACAGTATAATCCTGTTTACTGTCCAATCCAGAAAATCACACATACAATAACAGTGTTATAAGGAATTAGGGGAGGGCGGTATACCGGTTTCATCACCGTCACCAGTGTCACGGATCATGGATTTTGCAATACCACCATTATACTGTCTATGGTTATGTACAGGCCGGTTATGTATCTACCTTTGCCTGTGTGTGACCGGCCGCTAACTGCCACGGCTCGCTCTCGTGTGATGCGCACACAGACAGCGCTGCTGCTGCGCTGCTACCACCAGCTCTCAACACACCATTTTCACTGTCTGTTTTTGCCGAGAACCGCGCACCTCACGGGGGACAAAAGTCGAGGTGAAAAAAACTTTGAAATGGTAAAAGAACGGTGAACATGTGAAAAAAAGCATTTTTGCCCACTAAGTATTATTTATTGCTCAGATTCAGGTTGCTCAGCAATACAGTTCACTCACAACTTTAAGCAACAGCATGGCAGAGAATGAATCACATCGCATTTCCTAACTAACCGACTTTACGGGACCCTCTGAAAACACATGCAGACCTGTACCTTGTTTTCATGCTTATTTGGAGCCAGTAAAAACATCTGTTTTGTTTAATATGTTTTTCTTTCTTAAGATATGATCCTTTACATTGCCAATACAGTGAAAAAGGGTAGAACCAGGTTTAGAGATGAATATCTCTTCAGATTTTGTCATACCATAATGTAATACTGTCAGCGCAGTAAAGAAATACAGAGAAATAAATGTTAGGTCATATTTCCCACCACTATAAGAAATACATGTAATTTATCTGCAACAGCTCTATCTGCAAAATGATTGCAGTATAAAAAGAGTATATGGATAACATATACATATATGTCCCACCTCTCCCAAAAAGTCACTCTCCTCCTCCTGGACTCTGGGCTGGTCCCAGACTGTGATCTCTAACATGCGTTCTCTGAAGTCCCGCCGGTGCACGTGGGAATATATGAAGGTCTGGTTCCACTTGGGCTCAGCGCTCTTCTTAACTGTTTTAGTCCGCCGTTTACTCTTATCACTAGAACACACAGAGTTTAGATCACAAGGGGTAAGCATGTTTCTGAACAAAGACAGTATTCCTTTAAAATAACAAAGTTGGACGATGGCAAATTTGGTGACATCAAATACGTTAAAATAATCCATGCTGCAAATGAAAACTGTAAGATTAAGCAGATGTTCCTTTGATTATAATCCTTACTGCTGGTATGATGCTCATTTGTCCTGCAGGTAATTACTGATGGACTGCACTTGTGAGATGGACCTACAAAATAAAAGACAATCAATACAAAGACCTTACCTCCTGTCAGGCAGGAAGTACATCTTGACATAGGGGTTCCGAGGTCGTCCGTCAGGTCGGGTTGGCAGGTCTATGGCTTGAAGGACGTTGACGATCAATTGATGGCCCACTTTGTCATACCACAGCTTCACCTGTAAAATGTTGTGTTAGTCTTCATCAATATCTATTGTATATCCATTCACATGAACCATATAACTCCTCTTTCAGATACTTACAGAGAGCTGTCCAGGCAGTACCACAGGAAGGTCTCGGAGGGTCCCGGGGCTGGTAGGGGACATCACTGATATAGAGGGTCGCTCCATCTTTGCCGACTCAAAGGAACTGGAGCCTGCTGTTATAGAGAACAATAGTTGTTGTTAGAAATCAGAGAAAAAAGGCTTTTAATTAACTCAAAAACTTTGAAATTTGAGAGTATTTCTCTACAAAAGCTACTTATATACGCAGTTAACACTGGTAAGAACCTATACAGTCAATAAAGCTGCACATATAAACACTTACTAGATTCTAGAGGAGGGTGGGATGACTCTGGGATTCTTGGGATGTCTCTGCAATAAGAAAAAGAGTCAGTGAATTCTTCAACTTCAAATGTACGGAATATACATCAAGATGCTTTCAACGTAAAGACACAGTCAGGACTTTAGTGTACATTCATCTTTAGAAAATGAATGAACGACTCATGTCAACAAACAGTTGCATGGTAAAGGAAAGGCGAGCAGTCAATTAAAGACACGTGTACATGTTAAACATGTTGGGTAGTCGAGGAGAAAAGGATAGCTGGAAAAAAGGGATTTATCTCCTGGATCTCAGGATGTCAGGGAAGGCATAAGGGAAAGGGGCTGCACCCAACACTACTTACTGATATGCTCTATACACTTTTCTCAAGAAGTTTTTGGACATAATTCGGTGGATAGAGCTTTGCAATAAAGGAGAGAGACAATATCAAAAGTGACTGTCAATGTCTTCACTCAAGTACTTTAATGATAATTACTACATTTTGATAATGTTAATCTTACCCAATAGGTCTTGAAACAACTATTTCCACTTGAGGTTCAGCCTTGGATTCAAGGATAATGTTGTACACTTCTTTCTTTGTTGCTCCTGGCAACGACTTCCCATTCCACTGCAGCACCTCGTCACCTGGAACCAAGATGGCCGACATACACAATGATGATCCAGCCTGAGGCTAGAAAAAGCCAGGTACTAACGGAGAATTGAACATCTCAAAGTCAAACTGAAATCTAAAATCTTCCTCACTGTTGGTGTGAGGAAATATAAACTATAATATTATTGCAGCGATAATGCCTGTTTTTCAAGAACACTGATTTGGACATATAGTATTTGTTGAAAGGTGCTTCCTCTCACAGCGGTTGACATCTGAAGTCTGACCTTGCAATCAATAGCGTGATACTGTCTGTAAGACTCTGTCTCAAGATTTGGGACTAGAGAACAACCTTATATTCATGCGTAACCTTACGCATCTTTTGATAAGATAAGTTGTTTGCTTTTCAGTGCTGGCTTTGCCATGCCTATTAAAATGGTTGGGTAACTTAATCATCGATGTTCCGCTGCCACCATCCGCTTGCCAATGTTAAACCGAGAGAAAGACAATGTTAATTATTAATAATAAACGTTGGCTATACAGGCAAGTTAGAGCTTTATTGTTGAGCAAGTAACATTACAGGCTTATTAGGTTATCATTATATTATATTATCAAATGGATGTTGTATTTGTACCAGTCTGTCCGTCCTGGGAGAGGGATCCCTCCTCAATCTCTCCCTGAGGTTTTTAACATGTTTCCCCCTTAATTGTTGGGTTTCTTTTAGGAAGTTTTTCCTTGTGCGATGCGAGGGTCTAAGGGCAGAAGGTGTCGTATGCTGTACAGTCTGTAAAGCACACTGAGACCAATGTGTCATTTGTGATATTGGGCTTTATAAATAAATTTAATCTGATTTGATTACACTGGGTCTGAAAGGGTACAATGACTGCTAGACTATAATATGTCATTTGTTGGAGACCAGGTTTAAGTATAGAATACATACTGTTGTATAAGTTAGTTATTATTGCATGCCTATGCTAATAGATAAAAGAGGGATGATAATACAGTAGCCTACATGCTTTCAATTCCTTAGATATAGCTATACAAGCATGGCACATACATGGCATGCAGCTGATGATTCAACGCTTACTACAACCATACGAGACTTCAATGGACCTGAGACCAAAGACCTGAGTCTTCAGTTGGACTTTCCCCTTAAAGACTTGAGACTTTGCGTGGATTTGTAAAAAATGACTTGTGAGTCTTTCTGATAAGTGATGATGGTAAATGAGCAAACAGGTAGTTCTATAACCTCAGCCCACAGTTTAAATCATTATCAACCAAGTATAGTCTCCATAAAGTACAGTAGCTGCCGCCTAGAAACAATATGATCGCACCTGCTCGTAGGTGTCCCACAACATCTGCAAGGCTGCCTTTCTTGACTTTGGTGATGAAGGCCCCAAGTCTTCCCATTTCTGTCATCTTCCCTCCTACAACCTGCACACAGGAGAGAACATAGAATGCATAGAAACAGAGATTCATGTTATTTACAAGCAAGGTGTGATCCAGGTCTGAATGTTAGTGATTCCCTGCTTACTTTAAGGCCGAGGAGCGAGCCAGCCTCGCGGGGCATTGCCGATCTCTTGCTTAGCGTGATGCGTCCGATTAGGTGGTCACCCTCTTTGGATGGTTGCCATGTAACTGGATGCTACAGGAAAGGTTATGAGGAAATTGTGAACGAAGGTAGGGAAGAATACAAGGAAAACAGAAAGGAGAAAGGGAAATGGCAAATGTCCTTGGTTTTGTATGTAAACTTAATCTTTTTGATTTGAGTTTTATTGCTGCACTGTGTGTGTGTGTGTGTGTGTGTGTGTGTGTGTGTGTGTGTGTGTGTGTGTGTGTGTGTGTGTGTGTGTGATTGCATGTGTATGTGAGTTACTGTAAGAAATCAGGACAGAGGCAGCACATTAATGATCTGAATTGCTGAAACTTACATGCCAAACTGTAGGATCTAGAGAATGACAGTCCCAGTCACCTGCACAGAGAAAGAGAAAAAGGTGTTACTTGGCCTCTGTCAATACCCAGGAGAAATGTATATTTTATGTACAGTCAATGTATATCATAATCTCTGGTTTAAATTCCTGGTATGAATGGGAAAAAAAGATATGTTTAAAGCTGTTTTAAACAAAGAAAGGTTTTTACACAGCCTCTCTTTGTCATTGTCTTCCAATCCTTCTTATACATCTTTCCCACCTTATACACTGGTCACTTTCATAAACATAGTATGGAATTGCTGTATACTCCATTTGGCAGGAACCATGTAGGACGATCTCCACCTGGGAAACTAATTTCCCCTATAGATCCAGCCCCTCATCTCCTTAAAGCTACATTATTCAACAATTTTACCATAAAATAACAGCTTCAAAATGATTTTGAAGCTACTACACTAACTTGTAATAGGGAGAATAGAACATCTGTCAGTCCCCGAACGCCTCTATTTGCACCATGTGACTTGATGAGCGGGTGTGACCCTCCCACGAGAAATGTTTAAGGCTTTATGACTTTATGTCACACACCACCAACTGATATGACAGTGACTTTCTGTGATTTACGTAGTTTCCTGATGGACATTACTTGTTGCTTAAGTAACGCTATCTGCTAACTGTTACTGTGCTGCCAGGACTTTGAGTTCGTAGCACCGGGGGAGGCCTATGTGTGTTTACACCACTAGCACAGGAGCTTTGGACCGCGTTGGGGGGGAAAGCTGGCGGGGATGAGGTGCAGGTGACCTGCCAGAACCGGAGCCGGGCGAGCAGGCAACAGAACCAGTTCAGCAGCCTCTACGGACATCATGGCAGGGCTTCCTGCTGTTGAGCTATCAGGTAAGCTGTCTTGCTAGATCTTGTGTTGTTGCTTGACGTTCGGCTGTTAGCAAAATTGTTGACATATTAGTTTTTGATTTTCATTCATAAAAAATATAATAAAAATCGCACATGTGTCCATTATGACAGTGGTGTATAAGTGAATTGCACTCTGAAACTGTAAGGGCACTCGATGTTGGATCTCCACATACTTTTACATTAAAATACTTCTACTGGACATTATGTTTCATAAAATGCAATGATAAATGCTGCCACTTACTTGAACTCAACCTAGTTTAAATACCCTATTGAGCCATCAATTTAAACAAATTTCTGTTTAATTGTTTCCTTCCAATTTTGTCATTTTACTTTTTCCATATCTTGACTAATTAACCACCTAATGCAATACATATATGCAACATGAAATACACTTCACTAAAGCAAAGTCCAATGATGAGTAAAATCCAATGATGATATGTTTAGAGCCCCTTATATATATCCCCACAAGAGAAACTTCTGGTCGTCA
This sequence comes from Cottoperca gobio, assembly GCF_900634415.1. NCBI lineage: Eukaryota > Metazoa > Chordata > Actinopteri > Perciformes > Bovichtidae > Cottoperca > Cottoperca gobio. The sequence goes on along the minus strand of NC_041355.1, from coordinate 23,133,454 downwards.
GTATTTACATATTGTGAGAAATTCCAGAGTTACACAGTTGTTGAAATCCCCTGACTTTCCATGTAAGGCTGCACAATACGATTAAAATATGTAACATTGCTAAATATCACAATACCTGTACTGCAGTGTACACAGTTCTGCATTTCTACTGCTTTCAGTATACAGCTATAATACAACAATTTGCTTGTTGAATACAAAAAATCTTTTAGAAATTCCATGTTAAGTAGAAGGAAAAATAATCACAAAGACATAATTGTGACTGAAAAAAGCCAATAAATTGTTATTACAGCTAAAAAATAACGTTCACTGTGCTGGCCTGTCCAGAACTCATGCCAGAGCTTGGCCAGGGACAAAGACACCAGTGACTGTGAGAGAATCCCAGCTCTCATTAACACTGACAGATGGTCGGCTCGAGGAGAACAAAGCAGAGGAGCCTGCGAGATGTGTGGCCACTTTTCCACCACAGGAATAAAACAACAGCAAGGTGACATCAGATGGGGATTTAATGAGCCTACGAAATGATATTTCGTCAGTGTAATTGGCCTTGCTATATGATAGAGGTTGCATATCTATTGTGAAATGTGCCACATATATATTTTTTATATTGATGTATTAGTAATAAATCACGATCATAACAGCATAAAAATGACTTCCGCTAGCAACAATCGATCGCTGCGCCGAGAGCATCCACTTCGGCAATGTTCGGGCGATGACGTCACAAGTAGAATACAGCCGCCGCCAGTGTTCGTCTGCGTTGAAGCGTCCAGCAAAGACTGCGGTCAATTATTACGAAAAAGAACGGACAACAATCGATCGTCAAGGATAATTGTGAAGCGATGTGTTGTATGGGGATGTGGGGCCGTCTTCAAATCTAGCTTTCTGTGGCCAAAAGATGATAAAATGTCGCGTTTATGGACAAGACGGGTGCGTCGATGAAACCGACGATTTGTGGGCAGCACTTTGAGAGATCGTGTTTCGAACAAACTATGCTCGCCAAGGAAATGAGATTCAAAAAGAATTTAAAACTGAACGCAGATGCTGTGCCTACAATACTGCCGAGACCCCCGCCAGCACAAGCCAGCACGCCGACTCAAACACGTCCGCCGGTGCAGAGTCCTCCACCAAAGAGACGACGAAATGCATTCGCCAAAAGGGAGAGAGCAAAGGTAAGTCGTGATACTTGTTTACTGTATTTATTGTTTCAAGCATAAAGCCATAATCGGTCTAGGCCTACTGTATGTAACGAGTTTACCCCAGGCCCTAGCCGATATCTGTGTGTTATTGTTTGTAGTATTAATAACTTTAGCTAATTACACTTCATTAGCTTAATTAAGTATAGATTCAATGTTTATAACAGGCTTCCCCATTTTATTCTGTAGTTTGAGTAAAAGCTTGAGTCTATTTAACTTTTAACTATCACCCTATTATTACAGAGGTATTGAAACATTGGTGAATGAAGCCACTGACAGAACTGAGGATACCTGTATGATCAGCGACCATCTATTGGACATCCACACTGGGGAGGAAGCTGTGTGTACACCAGTAAGTATACAGACTGTAAGTCATCTGTACATTACAGTTGTAGTACCAGTAGACCTGCACATGACGTGTTAAAAATACAATCACCACATGCATGTACATAATTCATATATTTGTGTAATTGATATCATTGCTCTCTCAATCAATTCAACCACATCTTTTATTATGAATGTTATTAGATTTCCTTTACGCAGACATGTATAAACATGCAATACAATTTCAAGCTGGTTTGAAAGATTTATTAGTAAAGTTGTGTTTTGTACATTTCAGACATGTCAGAAAGAAATTGCTGTGCAGACGGATCCCCCTCCACGGACACACCACAAGTCCATGCAGGCGCGACCATGCGTCAGGTCAGCTGGACCGCAAGTTCCAATCCAAGTTGGTTCCAAAGGTCAGCATCACAATATATATATACAGTATATCTCAAAAGTGAGTACACCCTTTAGATTTTTGCAAATATTCTGTTATATCCTTTCAGGGGATAACATTATCCTACTGAAACTTTGATATAACTTAAAGTAGTCAGTGTGCTGCTTGAATAACAGTATAGATTTATTGTCCTTTGAAAATTACTCAGTACACAGCTGTTAATGTCTAAACAGCTGGCAACAAAAGTGAGTACACCCCATAGTGAACATGTCCTAATTGTGCCCAAAGTGTCAATATTTTGTGTGACCACCATTGTTATCTAGCACTGCTTTAACCCTCCTGGGCATGGAATTCACCAGAGCTGCACAGGTTGCTTCTGGAATCTTCTTCCACTCCTCCACGACGACATCACGGAGCGCACGGATGTTGGACACCTTGCACTCCTCCACCTTCCTCTTGAGGATGCCCCACATGTGCTCAATTGGGTTTAGGTCTGGAGACATACTTGGCCAGTCCATCACCTTAACCTTCAGCTTCTTCAGCAAGGCCGTTGTCATCTTGGAGGTGTGTTTAGGGTCATTATCATGTTGGAAAACTGCCCTACGGCCCAGTTTCCGAAGAGAGGGGATCATGCTCTGCTGCAGGATGTCACAGTATATATTGGAATTCATGTGTCCCTCAATGAAATGCAGCTCCCCAGTGCCGGCAGCACTCATGCAGCCCCAGACCATGATGCTGCCACCACCATGCTTGACTGTAGGCAAAACACATTTGTCTTGGTACTCCTCACCAGGGTGCCGCCACACACGCCGGACACCATCTGACCCAAACAGGTTTATTTTGGTCTCATCAGACCACAGGACATGGTTCCAGTAACTCATGTTCTTGGATTCATTGTCTTCAGCAAACTGTTTGCGGGCTTTCTTATGCATCGGTTTCAGAAGGGGCTTCTGTCTGGGGTGACGGCCATACAAACCGATTTGATGCAGTGTGCGGCGTATGGTCTGGGCACTGACAGGCTGACATCCCACTTCTGCAACCTCTGCAGCAATGCTGGAAGCACTCGCACGTCTATTTTTGGAAACCAACCTCTGGATATGACGCTGAGCACGTGGACTCAACTTCTTTGGTCGACCCTGGCGAGGCCTGTTCCGAGTGGAACCTGTCCTGGAAAACCGCTGTATGATCTTAGCCACTGTGCAACTCATTTTCATGGTGTTGGCAATCTTCTTATAACCAAGGCCATCTTTGTGAAGCGCAATAATCATTTTTTTCAGCCGCTCAGAGAGTTCCTTGCCATGAGGTGCCATGTTGTCCAGCATTCAGAGAGAATTGTGCCCAAAACACCAAATTTAACAGCCCTGCTTATCATTTACACCTGAATCCTTGTAACACTAACGAGTCACATGACACCAGGGTGGGAAAACAACATCATTGGGCACAATTAGGACATGTTCACTATGGGGTGTACTCACTTTTGTTGCCAGCTGTTTAGACATTAACAGCTGTGTACTGAGTAATTTTCAAAGGACAATAAATCTATACTGTTATTCAAGCAGCACACTGACTACTTTAAGTTATATCAAAGTTTCAGTAGGATAATGTTATCCCCTGAAAGGATATAACAGAATATTTGCAAAAATCTAAAGGGTGTACTCACTTTTGAGATATACTGTATATATATATATATATATATATATATATATATATAGACACACACACACATACATACATACATACATACATATTATATATAATGCTTGATTATAAACATATTTTTTGCAGCGTATGTTACTGAACTCTTGACCGAGACTCAATGCTTTGTGTCAAGACAATGTTGATGAGGAACCTTTCGAAGTCCCAGATCCACTCAGCAGTCGGTGGAAGAACCAAACAAGAGGGATGCTGTTGTGCTGTATAGAAGCAGATTCAATCACTGAACTGACATTGTGTTTTGTTATTGACTCTAATAAAGTGCTGATACTTGAACGACGTGTAGTTGTCCGATGGAAACGTAGCACAGATCTTTTGAATGGCACATGATGGCATTCTGTGGTTCTTACCAAGTATTCCCCAGCAGAATCTCACCAGCTGGAGGTATGCCACATAGTGATACATTCTGTAACATACAAGATAATATATGTCAATGGTAATCACTTCAACCTTATTTGCTTATTTATCTATGTATTCTGTAACTTTGCCAGACCATTTTTGACCATTCAACTTCCCAATAATACATCAAAGTTTCTGAGCTCTACACATTTGTGAACACAAGTAACTTACTCATTACGTGGCTGATCACCTGCTTGTTGTCTGTCCCTCTTTGAATACCTGTGTTAGGCTGTCTGCAGCACCCAAACATCCAGACACTTTGATTTGAATCCTGGGTGATCTGTTATGCAGGTTATGTTTGCACCATGTCCCTCATATTCATTCAATTCCTCCATGACATCCTTTTCTTGGCAGCAGCTTTTCAATTGCTTCCATAATTGTACAGTTTTCACATGTACACCTAAATGTACAAAAGAAGAGTGGTAAGGACATGTACACAATATGCAATATCCAGAAAAAAGGCCAATATTAACGCGCTGTCCTCCGGTCTGTTTGTTAGCTAATAGCTAATGCTTTATATACAGCCTCGTAATATATGACGTTTGACATCAGACACAACGATAGAACCTCAACCGCAGAAACTTCAAGAAAAAATCAAGCTATCACACAGACGTCGATGTGTCCAAGAAGAGAAGTAATTGAATATTTAGGGATCGAGCAATTTGCGGACAACTAGTCGGGTTCATAACAATTCAAGGAAACCAAGCTATTGACTCGTTAGCAAGCTATCGATAGCTTGCGATCTATTTACGATCGAGGATAATGTTACGTTTTATTATGATGTATTTACTATATATTGATAAGTTCTATGAACTATAGTCAAATGTATATACCTGTCTGTGTTCTGTTGTTGCACAGGATCTCCGCCAAATCCAGAATCACCGTCACCATCATCCGCAGGTTCGCTCCCGTCTGTGTCTCCATCTTGAATACTGTGTCTCCAGCTGCTCTGTTTCCACCACGTTAAACTCGCCCGCTTGATCTAAATCCACGACATAGGCATCCGCTTCAATAAACTCCTCTTCTTGAAGGTGCAACGAGTGACGACTCACTGTCACTCGATTCTGTCGAAATATCCGAGCCAGAGTCCGACATCGCCACGTCTGCCGCTTCTGCCATGCTGTCAACTGGTGGACTATTTTATACTTGTGACGTCAGAACACGGCGTTGGGTGTTTCCGGTAGCGGCAATGTAAACATCGGTGGTCGACATACTAAATCATGATTTATTAAATACTGAAGATCATTGTGTCATAAATAACACATCATTTTACACCACATATAGCATTTACTATCATCAATAGAAATTTGTGTTTATCATTTCGTAGGCCCTTTAAAAGACTTTGAGGAACTTCATTTTCAAGGCTAATGACATTTTTGCACCTGGCACAAGTTTCTGGCAAAAAAAAGAGCAGGAAGGGGAAGAATCAAGCTTAAACTTTATGGAAGAAAACACATGAACTGCAGTTTGTCTGAAACATTTGAAGTAATATTCAATGAGAAATGGATAAAAAAAAATGGCTGTTCTTGAGATCAGAAAATCTCCAAAAAAAGACTGAGTGGACATGACTCCAGTGCCGCCAATCTGAAATTCCACTGAGAATGCTTGAGAGGATAAATGCTGACTCAACAGTTGGAACTGCTGAGTCAGGGCTTTCGGTTTTGGAGAATGAACACACTGGGCAGATTACAAAGTCTGGGCTGCTCGTCTAACTGATACTACATGAAAGCATCAGCTCTGTGCAGGTAATAACGTAGTATTGTTCTTGATAAACTGTGTGTGTGTGTGTGTGTGTGTGTGTGTGTGTGTGTGTGTGTGTGTGTGTGTGTGTGTGTGTGTGTGTGTGTGTGTGTGTGTGTGTGTGTGGTAGGCATAAAGCCTGTCCTCCGCTCCATCTGTTATTTCCATCATCATCACTAAAATTAACAAGCTCAACAAAGCTAGCAATTACCAGAAAGGTTTTTATTTTTTTCGTGAGTTGAAAATTATTTTACATTTTTGAGGAAAGCAAATCAGGCGGGTGTTATAAAAAAAATATAAAGATACTTGACAGCCACAACAAGAGCTGGCAGATCCCAGCCTATATACGAACCAGACTGATAACCCCAAATCAGGTCTTATCCATGTACCGGTAACTTAGCAGCCTCTGCTAGTTTAATACTAATTTCAAATGTATTCACAATCCCTCAGAAATGTGTTTTGTGTGGTGCATCATTCTTCTGTAATTTTGCGGCTTCACTTTATTACCCCTTGTGTACACAGTATACTGTATACACTGTAGAAATGAGACTGCTGTTTTATATCAGTGCTATTGTTGCAAAATTGTTGCACCGGATACCATCGGGTGCAAAAATACTTTTCCCCTTACACTAACATTGGGAAAGACGGCTGTAAATTGAAGGGTAATTGTTTTTGAGGTACATCAAACTCAACACTTTGGGTCCTAAAAGTTGTCAAATGCACTAATAGCCTAATCCAGAGTTATGTTCCTCAGCATAATGAACAAGAACAAGCGGCTGGGAGGCGGGGTTAAAATAAACATTAGTTGCTCTATGGGCCCCATGGATGCGGAAGACCACTGGATGATACGTGTCATTTTATACTCATTTTGGCTTCATGCGCCACTGAGCATCTTTCATAGGAAGGAAGAGGCCCCGCTACCAATACAAAGAGGCTCTGTTACTAATACTCATACATCCATGGGTAAAAACCCAGAACCAGTGCACTGATCATCTACATTGTGGACGGACAACAAATTCTACAAGTCAAGAGTCAAAAGGCCAAATAAAGATATAATGCTTTATGATTGAGCAGAAAATCTCTTTCCACATCATCAGCTAATGTTCTCTGAGCCAGCACGTACAGTATAGTATAGTACAACAAGTTAATATTCATTTCATTCTCTCGGCATCTTTGAAGTCATTCTGGTAAAAGTTGGAATACACACACACACACACACACACACACACACACACACACACACACACACCCACACACACACACACACACACACACACACCCACACACCCACACACACACACACACACACACAATAGTGGCTAAAGTGCACTGGAAGTCATCCCAACAGCAGACTTCCTCTTCCATTTGGTGTTCTTCTTCACACTAAGGAAGTAACCTAATTACATTGAATCAGTCCCTGCTTCTACTTTACTTCAAACCTGCTGTGTCATTAAAGCCTCAGTCTCGGAGATACACCTGTATATCCCATGGATGTCATTCATGTGGCAGAATGGGAAACCACAATGTAAACACTGTTAATAATCCTGCTAAAAGGATTCATCAAACATATACATAACATAACATAAATGACATAACATCTTCTTATACATCATGTCTGTTTTGTGAGCGTTGAAAAAAAAATCAAAGCTTGTAATCCGATATGTGCACGCATTACCTCAATGCTTGTGCTCTGTATTAAAGTAATTTACGTTTTACTTATAGTTGACAGAATGTTTCACAGGTCTTCATAGTTAATTCAGAATCTTCATTATGTTAATTAATGGCATACTTACACGTTACCATGAGGAGGTTTTTCAATAAAATAAAACACAAATGAATACTTTACTGTAAATATGGCTGGGCTGTTCACTCACATTGTAATTACCTTCTTATAATGATCATTAGTAGGAGTGGAGCCTTTAAGCTTTTTCATGTTATCCATTAAGTCAGTGATTGTAATCCAGTGGAATGTGCACACAGCCCATTCTGCTGTGTGTGTGAAATCTCATCTACCTTATTTATAGCTTAAAACTAATAAAGCTTATGTTTAACTGTTACCCAGGCACTTAATCAATAGATCCAATATGAATCATTTACTGGCGTTATAAAAACGTTACAGCCAGTTATTACTGTATCCAGCATGGTGTCACAGCCAGTTTCACTGCCTTATTTTACTGTGTTGATAATGTTCTGTTTGTGGATCCAGTAAAAGCTGCAGTTATCTATATCAGTGGTCCCCAACCACCGGTACCGGTCCGCGGGTCATTTGGTACCGGGCCGCACAGAAAGATTGAATAAAAAAATATTTTATTTTGAAAGGTTTTATTTTGAAAAATCACCAGATACATCTGTCTGTGCGTCTGTGTCTCTTGACACATGTCAAGATGCTCGTCTGTCACGTGATACTTTACTTCAATTAAGCCCACAAGCAACAATGAGCGGAAAACAAACGTCTTTAAAGAGCTTTTTTGGAAAAGGGAAAAGACCCAATGAGGAGGCATTTAAAAGACAATACCAGGAGTCACTTAAAATACGTGTTTATCACTACAGGTGATTCTCATGCGTCGCTCTGCATAATACGCAGGCTCGCAAATGAGGCAACGAAGCCTTCATAACGGCGGGTGCCGGCGTTAAAAGACAAGACAAGTTGAAAGAAAAAAACATGAACAAGAAGGACATAAACAATTACTGGTGACCACCACACCAACAAATGCAAGTGCACTGAGAGTGTCATACTTAGTGACTAACTGTATCGCTAAGGCGAAGAAACCTTTTACTATTGGTGAAGAATTTATACCCCAATTTATACAGGCTCGTTACAGAGACACAAGCTCAGGGCTCCCACTAATTCAGCGTAATGGTGAGTTTTTTTATGCACTTTATATTTGTCCGCGAACATATTGTCTTACATGAAACCGGTCCGTGGCATAAAAAAGGTTGGGGACCGCTGATCTATATTATAAATAACTGTTTGTCATATATGCTAAACCTGTGACTATATTCTGACAGTAGTGCATGAGACAAATAATATCTCTCCCGCCAGTGATCCTAATGGAATTTGCAAGATTCCACCGTGCCCGAATGAAAACAACCAATCAGAGCAAAGGAGTCTCTAATGCAGTGTCAATCACTGCTGATAAACTCTGATCAAGCTAGGCAGCGCTGATCTAATATCAATCTACATTTTATAATTGCATTGCCTATTTTTCGTGTGTTTTCAGAAATATATTTTAGTTACGGTTTAGCTGTAAAATGAGAAAGTGTGTGACCCGGGTGCCATGTTTAAAACAGTCAATTCAAAACCAAGCACCTCCGGCTGGAGCAACAGGGCAATCATACAGGCCTCAAAAATCATTAAACATACCATGAAAACAGTAAAGTGTGCAATGTCTTTTTTAGGTTCTATGAATGGTACTAGCAACTCTTTCACAATATAGCAAGTCATATAACAATAGTAACATCTACAATATTACCTAAAGTGGCTATACTCTATAATAATAATTTATTTGTTATGTGAAAACAATGTCACATTGTGAAAGGAACAGAGAATCCAACAGAGAATTGTCAGCTGCCCAGCCGACAACTTTACTGTTTTTGTTCACTTTCACCGCTCTCACAATGCAGAATTTGGACAAAGCAGGCAAGCAGAGGGAAAAGCTCTAAAAACCCAATGTGCACTACCTGCTCAGTTCCAAACAGCAAACAGACACAGTTAACGACTAGATGGTGAAAATAGTTATTGTTAAAGTTATTGTAGCTCAAAATACAAATATGAACTTGAAAATTTGCAGAATATGCCCTAATTATAACGTAATCAGTTGACTCCAAACCCAATGCAACAACATTGAATTAAATGTTATTTCTTCTAAAAAAAAAAAAGACCATCTCACTTAATTTAATGGATCTATGCAGAGAAACATACTGCACATTATCCGGCAACACTTGCCATGCCACAGATGAGAGTAATAGGAGACATCCTGTTTCGAGGCCCAGCTAGCTAAAGAGTGTTTAAAACAGCTAATAATCCCAATCCACACCATCTACCCATTACCAGTTGCTGAGTTATAGTAATCTGGATTAAAACATCTGGAACAGACCCCTTCTGTGACCAGTGAGAGAGATAAGATGATGCACAGCTAACTCTAACTACTGCCTCTTGAATTTAGATGTTCTTCCGCGGCTTCCATTACAGACTAGCATAGCCTCTCTCACAGCAGTGAGCTGCAAAATACATACATTTTGAGAAACTAGAAGTAACCATGCAGCATGCACCACAGACAGGCTTGATTTTAGCTGGTGGTCTATGGTTGGCTGGTACAGCTGGTTGTTTGCGAAGCATTACGTAGCATGCGAACCACTGACCTAATTCCACAAATCTGCTGGCCTAAATCACAGGAACTCTCCACATAAATGAGAGCTGTCCTGGGAGCAGCAGGGTTTAGCCACAGCACAGAGGTGTAGATGACACACAGGGATAGTAATTCACTGTATGCTGGGTGGGTGCTTCATCCCATCACTTTGTATATAGTTTTACAGTCCGAAATTAGAATCTGCTGTTATTAGAATAATCTTACAGGCCAAAATATCTCTGCTTTTTTTGCACATTGTTGTAATTGTTGTAAACTACCAAGGCTATATTAGATGCTAGGGCTATGGCCATGAAGTGTGAGCCAAGACATTGCAACTGAAAGGTGCTTTATTATGGCATTCTTATTTTACTCTACAATAATTGAATCTTTATAACTATATTTCTAACTATCTTTCATCCGTCTTTCTGATCATGTGTCCAATCATTCAATCTGGAGCTTTCTATCTCTCAGAGTATTAGCTGCATCTCAATTAGCAGCTTGAATTAGCCATCAAACCTGTGACTCTAATCCTGCCCACTGGGTATACAGTGGGTGATACACGCAAAGCCGGAAAGTACTCTTGACAATGATGAATATACAACAAATGTAGAGATCAAAATTAAGGTTTGTTATGATTCAGGTAGACAGAATGAGGATTATGTGTGCAGACTAAGGACGAGCATGTGAGCTAGGTGATAGCTGCAGCAGCTCATTAACAAGTTATGGTGAGAATAAATAGACACCTGAGATAGCTTCAACAAATAACTATAAGGAACAGTGTATAATGTAAGGAGATGAATGACAGCAAACAGTGCAAGGTATGTGGAAAAGTGTGGATAGATTTAGCTTAGTAAACTAGTGGACTGAGCACATCTGGTTGACTGACCTTTCTCGCTGACGCTTTCCATGTCCACGTCCTCACAGCTGGTGTACTCGGGCGTGGAGCCGCCTTCCTCCTCTGAGCTGCTGATGGACATCTGCCTCTTGTTGACTCCGCGCTTGCTCTTGTATGACCGTGGAGGGGGCGGCCGCAAAGTCTCCGACTGGTCCGAACTCTGAGAGTCCTTCCTCAGCAGGTTATCCCCACCCTTGTCCCTTGGTGTCCGTGTTGTACCGGGCTCTAGGCAGCCTTTGTTCGAGCCCCAATCTGGAGGCACCGGTCCCCCATGTTGGGGTCCTGATCTCACGCCACCTCCTGCTGGTGGAGCTCCCCCTCCAACCCCCACGGTCCTATCCACAGAGTAGGCTCGGTGGTTCTCCAAGAGAGTCTTGTTGTCTCCCTCCCCACCCCCACCCCTCCTGACCAGACGGTTTTCAGGCACCTCCCCTCTTCCACCACCTCTTCCTTCCCCAGGTCCCAGTCCAACTTCGTTGATCGCTAGATCACTGTGTCGTCGTTCATGGCGGACCTTGGACACCTTAGCATGCATGCGCATCTCCTGCTCCTCTTTCTGTGGTTTCACTGGGTATCGTGCCAGGTTTGGATCACTACGGTAACGATTCTGGAACTCCTCCTCGCGGCGCTGGCGCTCCCTCTGCTCCTCATCCTCTGGGTGTCTCCGGTGTGTTTCTGCACGACCCAGGTTCCCATCTCCGTCCTCGTAGTCCTGAGAATGGATCTTTTCCAGTCTCCGTCCATCTCCTAAGCGTCTCTCTCCTCTTTCCCCAGGAACCACTCGCTCATCCAGGGATGACTGAGATGGCAACTTCCCAGCAGGTCTCCGGCCACTACCACGCCCCATGCCTCCTTTACCATTTTGTTCATGGAGGGACACTGGCCTTTTCCTGTATGAGAAGAGGATTTATTATACCAATGTTCTACATGTCATATAGTCTCCTGACACCAACATAAAACAGGTGCATCTTTTCCATTACTACAGGCATTTGTACAGAAATATCCTGTGCTAAGAACAAATCTTAGTCACTTTTATACAAACAGATTAAAACTAACCAACAACTCTCATCTAAATCACCCACTCTTTGAAAACAAAGGGATTGAATCAAAGACCTCTCAAGACTACAATCTGTGACCTAGCTTCTCCACTGGTTAAGCTAGAAAAAACACAGATCTATTCTTTTTTATACCCGGGGATTAAAAAATAACAGGAGCATTAGCCAGCAAGCAGTCCTAGCTTCTGGGTTTTGAAAAAATATGGTTTCCGTTCACAATTCTTTCAATTTTCATCATGTTAAGGAATAAATGCACAGGTTCTACATGTAAAACATCCTTTACTGGCAACTACTGCAGTGTAAAGATGATCACAGAAGTTGTGTTCAATGTGCGTTATTAATGCCTTACTTTTCTCTAGGTGGTTCACTTTGGGAGCGGGAGCCGGGCATGGTGTCAGCACCCTTTGCAGCAGTGACACTAGTGGGTGTCTGCGTCCCGTCCGGCGGACCTGCGTTTTGTATGGTGCTGGAGGGCGGGGCTTGGGACCTGGAGCGGAGTAGCTTCCTGTCCCGTTGGGCCTCACCTCCAGTGGTTGGGTTGTCCAAGGAGGTGCCCAGGCTCCCAGGCCGCACCCCTGACCCCGAAAACCATTCTCCTGATTTGGTGAGAATCTCCTGCTGTTTACGGCACAGGTTGCATACCCACATTACCTAAAGGGATTGAAAGGACAAAAGTGTTTGGGTTTGGTAATATTAAAGAAAAACATTAAATAAATAGAATACCTAACAAAAACAATGGTTAGGCATGCCTGTGACACAAAAATCAGCACAAATTACACAACACAAATACTTTTAATTGAACATATAGCCTAGCACTAAACAGATGCAGCACTGCTAACTTTATGAGAGCAGATATGTTCTCCTAGACATAAAAGGTCTTGTGTCTATTAACTTTCCTAAACACCTTTTAAAGCATCTTTCATCTCACAAATGTGGGTAAGCCACCTTTAAAAAAAAGTTCCTTTCTCCCCCTTCCTTTGCTCCAGCTAATCAAATATTAGAGAGCACTCAGACATGACGGACTGTGCTGTTTCAACATATCCATTATCTGTGAGCACAGCTTGGAGGAGGCTATGTTAAGTTTTCTACTGCTATTTAGATAAACTACAGAACCCCTTTAAGAGGTCATGTTTCACCTGCCCTGTAGTTCTATTGACGTGAATCCTATGGCTCTTATTGCATTTTAATACATTAATAAAACATTTTTTTTTTAGAATGATCTGTTATGCTCATCTTGGTGATACAATGAAGACTGAAGACAAAAAATACTGCAATACTGTAGTAGAAGAGGGAAAATAAAAATGAGATTGTACGGTATTGTTTTCATCCAAAGGGAGAACTAGTAAAGCTGCTCTAGTCTGTGTCATCTTTGCACATGCAGGCAATGATTTTCTGTCATTTAGATTCGATAAAATGCACCATCACAAAGTCAGATTAATGATGACCACAGCCATATACAGTAGCCATGATGACATTTGATTCATCCTCTAAATCAAACCCTATAGACATCAAATACTCACATGTAGCCATGGCTACTGAATATCACCTCACTTCGACAGCACAAAAACAGGATTTATCTCCCTCGGTATTTATAATCCCAACGGTTTATTTTTACGAGAACAAATCCAAAGCACAGAGGAAACACTGTTGTCGCTTGTATTCCACTGCAGAGCCTTGGCAGAAGTTGAAAACAAAACACCTCTGGGACCTCCGGAAACCCCAAAATGTTACTCCTCGACGGCCACTGGACTGGACTGTTAGCAGTCTGTTTAGCAGTTAGCCTTCAACGCGCCAAAGCACATTCATCATGGCCTGATTGAATCCTAGTTGGCGCATGTCCAGACTAATCTCAAATAAATCAGCTGTCCGCACGGCCCACAGCTGTCGGGCAGCCGCCCAGCCACACACTACAGTCTCTTTCTCTCTCTGACTTTCTCCACCTCTTTACCTCAACTCAACTCTTTACCTCAAGGGGACACAGATTAGCAGTGGCCAGAAATCCTTTCAGCCCCTCGCCATTATTCAACTCATCACCAGATGACAGTGGCAGCTCACAATTCAGAACTTCTGACCTACAGTACACCCTTCCCGCCTCATCCATCCCCCACAGGCTACACAGGTTAGAGATTAAGCCAAGATGCCACAACCCTCCTCCTCCTTCTTTCCCAGTGCATGATGGGATGAACGCCGCTACTTTATGTAGAGTAAAATGTACAAAAACAAATGCGCAAAATTACGCCTATCAAATTGAAACAGTCAAATGAGTCTCCACATCTGGATACCTTGTTACACTTTAACCTGCTGAAGCCATTTTTAAACTCTTTATTGTTAAGACCTACAATTTGGGCTATTGAAATGTTTGATTCAGCTGCCAATATGATGCCTTGAAGAATTTGATCATGTTTTCTACAAAACCCTTTTTGGCATTTCATCCAAACTTTTTATATATTGACATGGTGTTAAACACAGCAGCCTCAGAAATGTGAAACAATTTGCACTCTTAAGTGATCCAACAATAAACGAACACAAAGGAACAAGTCTGAGGCGCTGCCCCCCCCCCCTCCCCCCCAACGGAACCCCGTGTTTTATTTTATATAAATATATAGCGCCAAATCACAAGTCACTTTTCACATTGAACAGGTGCTCTTTTAATAAATAAACTAAACGTTTATGTTATTTATCTCCTTTATGTGCATGTTTCCGTGTTTACTGCGTTGCTTTGCGTGTTCACATTCTCTCCGTTTCGCGAACACCTCCAGTCAGAGACAGAGCGGAGGAAAGGAGAGGAAAGAACTAAAGTGCAAAAAAGGCAAAAATCCAACACATTAATTATAAATGGAGCGACGTCGACTCCAATGTTCAGAAACTTAGGCAAAAATATCCGCGTTTTTTAAAGGCACACAGCCTGAATCACCAGCAGTGATGCAGATGTTAGCTCTGCTAATGTTAGCTCTGTATCGTCTGCTGCTGGTCCAAGTCCCGACCAGAGCGTTAGTGCTTTAACATTAATTCAGATTAGTTTTATTCATGGTGTATCCTTGGAATAACATTAATGCTTTCAAGCTGTGGCGGCTGAGGGGGGCGATGCTTGTTTGTTTTTTTCAAGCAGCACTTCATCGCTCAGCAAAATAAAAATAAAAGTCTAAAAACACAACGTTAACTTTACCCAAACGCACTCATCATTTCAGCTAGTGCAGTTTGGCATGTTTCGTGCTGTAATGACGCTCGAAAGCCTTTTTCATGACCACAAGCACGTCTGCACAAACTAGGCACACTGGCCTTTTACTTCCACAGAGAAATAATCGTTCGTCCATTTCTACTGGAACATTCCGAATCCACCTTTCTCTTTGTCACACTCGCCATGCTGCGTTCGCTGACGTTAATGAGTTTAATATTGAAGTTTTTGACATGACGTGACCACGTGATGACACGTCCGCTCGTGTTGTGTTCTATAGTCGCCAGTTTTATTCTATATCTGACTAGATTTTTTTTTTTTTGCGTGTGTTTATGAATTACCTCGCGGGCCGTACACACAAACGCCCCCCAAAGACACGTGAACGACCCCTTTCTAAAATATTGCTCCCTGGGGGGGCGCTGCCGCCCCCGTTGAGAACCCCTGATCTATAGGTTGCCTCACTAGATGCTGCCAACTAAGAGGAGTAAATGCTCTTATCCACAAGCTTAATCCTTGAATGAGAGCATCATATGGAAAAACGCACATCATGGGACGTTCATGGCCCAGTGTGTTTTCTAAACCAAGGAAAGACATTAAAAGCCGATCTAATTTTCTAATGGCACGCCTCCATTGGTTTGTTATGTGCTTTAAAGCCTACACTGCAGATGGGGGAGGGTAGTGAACAATACATAAGTTATAGAATGCATGGACATAAACACACACACACACACACACACACATACACACACACACACACACACTGAGGATACAATACATATAATCCTTCAGTGGAGTTATTGTGCTCTGTGTTCCTGGATAGCCTAAAATATATTGTACGGGGAATTCATAGTGCGTGTGCGTGTGTGTGTGTGTGGGAATGTCCATAAGATGCAAAAGCCCCCAACCTATAGTGTGTGAGACACATGTATTTGCAACAGTGCTTGCTGCCTGACTAGCAGGAGCGTGATGTCAGACGCTCAGCTAAACCGACCAATCAGCTCCCTTCGTCCAGAGGCAACCCACTCTAGTGTCACCTCGAGTTCATCTCTTCACCAAATGTGTGTGTGCAGATATGTATACAGTATGTATATATATATGTAGGACATTTCTGAAACCTTCTTGCCTTGAAGAGTGTTGCGTGGGTGACTGCCTGTAGGCGGTGTGTGTGTGTGTGTGTGTGTGTGTGTGTGTGTGTGTGTGTGTGTATGTGTGTGTGTGTGGAGAATAAGCAGTGCCATCTCGCTCATGTAATAATGTCAACCTCCTTCTGCCTAAATAATGTGCTTCTCCATGGTAACCAAATCATTGAGAGCCAGTAAGAGAAAGGGGGACGCAGTGTGTGTGTGGGTTTCTGTAACACTGAAAGAGAGAACGTGTGCGTCAGTGCTGAAGGACAATAGCAGCAGAGAATACAAAAAAAACTGCAAAAATGCCATTTACACTGCCTCCAGTTACCAGTTGCATTTGTTGTCTGATATGAACCTGAGCATGGATTTTGTCTCCTTATCTTTCCTTTCTTCACCAGGGCTGCTCTCACTAGTCTTTTTTGCTTATGAAGGATCCTAACCTAGTGAAATTAACCGGTTCTAAGTGGCAGTCATTATAAGAGCTGGTCAAATTCTCTAAGTGCTAGGGAAAGGTGCTTCAATGCTTCGTTTCTTATCTCCTGGAAAGGAAACAAAATAACGAATTCCCCTTTACATCTTTCCGTTACATGACGTTTTTGACCGAGGTCAAGGGAACGCGGTCAGGAAAAGAAATAGGACGTAATTTTCTTGACTATTCAAACACAGCCCTTATTTCCTATTCTCTTCCTTCATTTCCTTGACATTTATTTCCTTCCTTTCTTGTCCTTCCCTTTCCCATTCTCTCCATTCCTTTCCTCTATTTTATTTTATTCCTTTCCTCTACTTTCTTTTATTCCTTACCTCTACTCTCCTTTATTCCTTACCTCTACTTTCTTTTATTCCTTACCTCTTTCTTCTATTCCTTACCTCTACTCTCCTTTATTCCTTACCTCTACTTTCTTTTATTCCTTACCTCTACTCTCCTTTATTCCTTACCTCTACATTATTTTATTCCTTATCTCTACTCTTGTATTCCTTTCCTCTACTCTCTTTTATTCCTTTCCTCTACTCTCTTTTATTCCAATCCACTACTTTCTTTTATTCCTTACCTCTACTCTCCTTTATTCCTTTTATATACTCTCCTTTATTCCTTACCTCTACTCTTTTGTTCCTTTCCTCTACTCTCCTTTATTCCTTTCCTCTACTCTTTTGTTCCTTTCCTCTACTCTCCTTTATTCCTTTCCTCTACTCTCCTTTATTCCTTTCCTCTACTCTTTTGTTCCTTTCCTCTACTCTCCTTTATTCCTTCCCTCTACTCTCCTTTTTTACTTTCCTTTCTCTACCTTCCCTTACTTTTTTCCTTTCCCTTTCATTTTATTCTTTTACTGTGCTCTTTTCATTTATTTCCTTACTTCCTTTCATCTCTCCTCGTTCTGTAGCTCAGCTGACACACCTGGCTGACTTGACAAATGAAGACACCACACACCTGTCACTCATACTTCTGTATCCTGTACTCCCTTTCCATTCATCTCCCGCCCCCAGCGCTGCTCCATCCATCTGCTGACAAAATGGTGAAGGCATGCGTCTGCAGCTCTGCCAACAGCAGCTGACGACGAGAACAGCATTCATTTAGGCCAAAATTGTGTGAACATCAGCTTTTCCTTAAATGGGCAGAACAAATGGGAGCCTTGGGGGTGTCGAGGCAATGGGGAGGGTGTGGTTGGCTTTCAGTGAGTGTGTGCAGTGACCCTGCCCTCAACACACACACACACACACACACACACACACACACACACACAAACGTGCACACACACACACACACACACACCTTGACAGAATGACATATGAGGCAGCACTGGGTGTAAACTGCCATCGTTCAGGGAATGGTAAATCCTGAATGGTGCTAAGAAAGACGGCCGCAAAAGACATAATGCTCCATTTCCTCTAATAAGGTAGTAGATCAACTCTACAAGCAGGCCAAATGCATTCAGTGGTGAGGAAGGCTGAAAGGAAAGCAAAGCTCAAGATCGTGGAGAAGACTCTCTCGCTGCTGTCAGTGGTCTACGTTACTCCACAAGTCCTCCAAATTAAAATACTAATACTGTACGTCAGGGGTGTCAAACTCATTTTAGTTCAGGGGCCACATACAGCACAATTTTATCTCAAGTGGGCCGGGCCAGTAAAATCAGAGCATAATAACCTATAAATAACGACAATTCCTAATGTGTACCTTCGTTTTAGTGCAAAACAGTACACGTACATTCTAAAAAGGTGCAATTTCAACAACAGTATTAGTTTATCATTTACACATGTGTGTTGCAACTTACTGATCACAGTGTATCTACAAAGGCTTTTACTTTATGATCAAAGCAACTAATTTTTACATTTTGCAAAGTCATCCCGGATTAGACCACCTGGCGGGCCGGTTTTGGCCCGCGGGCCGCATGTTTGACCCCCTTGCTGTACATTGTATGTAACTGCACTCCAAAGTAACACCTATCAGTAGGAACATGTGACAATGCTGTAAGGTTTTGTTAGGTTTAGGCACAAAAACATGTGTTAAAGGCGTAATGTGTAGTTACGAGCACCAGTACGCTCTACTCCCTGCGGCGGTGGGGACGCGGCGGGGGAGCGAGTTGTTTTCTCGTGTCTGCCACTTTGGAGTTAATTCAAACAAAATATCAAAAGGTGCAGGGATCATGGATGTTTTATTGACAATAGAGTCAGGCAGCTGTACTTCTTCTCTCACTGTACTTAGGGCAGACTGCAGATACAGTGACTCACTATCACCTCTAGAGGAACAAGTGGTTTTACAGACTGGACGGAGCACAGCTAGCTGTTAGCATGCTAACTTCAGTAGATATCTCTGTAACACAACACAGAGACGTCTTTGACATAACGTTAACACTTTTACCTCTTCACACTATGTTGATAATGATAATATTTTTTATTGTTAGGGTTTTTACACATTGAACCATTAAAGTTAAAAACTACCACTTCATTGAGGTTAAGGGACCTTTGCTGTCATGATTACAATAATGACCACTTGATTAAGTTCGGGAACGATCGTGGTCATGGTTTAAGAAGGACACAGGTTCCTATGAGCACTAGAAGGCTTTGTCACTTAAACGCCGTAAACAAATGTCCTCTAAGAGTGTTTGCTGATGCTGTCTTTTTTCTTGGGAGGACCATCTCTACAGAGAGGGCCACAAATGTAATTTTAGATAGCAAAGATTATTGGTACAAAGTAAAAAAACACGACATCAGAATACAGCATTGGTGGATATCATGGCTACGGAGGAAATAAACGTTCTATGTTTATGTGATTACAATCGCAACCTCGAATGGCAAGTGCTGTAGTGGTTGGCCATAGAGTTTAGAATAATGAAAGTAAACCCAAACAACACATTTAATTTGAAATTAAGCACATGTTTTGCACTTATTATTTTGCCCTTATTTGATTTTTGCCCTTATTCCAAAAAAGACAGTATTCCTACTAAGCTGCTTACATGGCTAATGAAAATAACATATTCTATTAATATTCCCGTTTACATGCAGGTTGGCATTCTCCAATTAATGTGCTTCTCAAAATAGTATTTTCTCAAAGTGTTCCACCGGTGGAGGACCCTCTTTCATTCCTTCAACCACCTTCTTTGATAATGTTTCAAAGTAGTTGTGTTTCTGCTTCCGACTAGAAATGTGGGCTTTTCATTTGGGCATGCATCACTACCCCAGCCTTACAAACTATTGACCGTAGGCAAGAGGCTGTGTGTCACAAACTGCAGTAAAAACCCTAATTGAACCCCAAATGCATATTCTGAATGGGCAATATACATGTCCAAAGAATGCTCCTAAAACCTGAATGATATCAGCATCTCCAACATGTGCAAATCTGAAAATGCTACATTCGGAATATCCAAACAGAACATGCTGTTAACATGACCCGTATCAAATTGCCATATTCTGAAAAATTATTAAATATTATTGTTCATGCAAGCATACTCTGTGTTGAGTTACAGCAGCTTGCATAATTGTGACGTCCAGACTTCCTATACGGTAAGCTAAACTGGTGCTTTGTTTAAAAACTTGTAACTTGCTTCTTCCCGGATCTCGTCCACTAAATCTGTAAATACAAAGTTATTTTTACTACTGGGAATCATCCCCAACTTTCTAATCCACGTGGGTTTTCACTTTTCACGTATGACTTTTCAGTGAGGTTGATAATAATCGCAGCTGTAACAAGTATTACAAAGCACTTAACAAACATTAAAGACTTGTCTTGAGCATGTTGCTATTGGCTTTTGCCAGATCTAGTTAGGGAGCTCCTATTATTAGACATACAGGCTGTGGCTGTGAAGGGGAATTGTCAGCTCCAGAATCACTGTAATGTTTGTCAGGCTTATCAGCACATTTGTTTGTAGCCCAGGAAATGTGTGCAGTTACACAGTAGTGTGGGGATAGATCCGCGGGCATAAGACGGACATTTATGCTTTAGAGTGGACAGATGAAGAGAGTTACAGAGGGTACAGACACAGTGGCGAAGAGAGGAGAAGGAGGAAGAGAGCAGCGGGTTAGTCATCTAGTACTGATTGAGATTATGCAGAGTATCCTCCCTTCCGGTAAAAAGTGCAGTGTCAGCTTAATGCAGAAAGCAAGCAGGAGTCTGAGTGGCTGTATCAGTGTGAATCTGAGTGTGTCTGTGTCTGTGTGTAAGTGGTTAATTGTAAACTAATTCCAACCACACAGGGTACTAAATACTCACAATTAAACATAGGAAATGGCTGCAACCAGAAACTCTACATTAACCATGTGCATGTACATCATATATGGACAATACTATAACGGGTTTGTTTCTGTACTGTATTTTTACTGTGTTTTTGTCCAACTATAAAGACTATGTAAGGCTCCTGGAGTGATATGTGGCTTGAAGGGTGATTCTCCTGGAGAGATATCTCCAGATAGTTCTACATAGCACCTATGGCTCATTCTGAAACATATTAATTCAAGGGGTGAATGTGTGCGTCTGTGTGTGTGTATGTGTATGTGTGTGAGTGTGTGTTAGGACCCAGCGCCTGCCTGCTCTCCACTGGGAGGCAGTGCTCCTCTATGAAGGAGACAGATTGTCAGCGGTTTGTTCAGTTTCTGAAAGCCATCTGGAACTGACATTAAACACACATAAACAAACACTCAGCCATTAACAAGCTCCAGCACCAGCGGTAGCAGGGCAGCTTGACAGAGAGGGCTATGAACTACACATCTGCTTTTTCACACACTTCGGAGCTACTGTAGCTTATCCTTTCTATCACATACTGAAAGTGATTTCTAGTTGAAGCTGCTGGCATTTTATGATGTGTTCTGTTTACAAAGCAGTCCAATAAGTGACCTTTAGTTCCCAACACTGATAACTTGTATATGAGTTAAAACACAGAGTAATTGCAATCTCATTAAGTGATGTGTATCATGTTCTAAGAGCAAACAAGGATTTTAAGGCCAAAAAACCACGTTTTCCCTTTTTTCTTTTGAGACCCGCAGGATCGCCGGTGATCCGTGCCGACAGAACTGTCTTTAAGAGAACGTAGCGGGTTCAGTTTTAAAGCTAGAGTGAAGTTACTAATATCATATAATATAATATCATGCTAGCTCATCGGAAGGAGGCTAAATAACGCTCCAAAGTTAGGCTAAATTTTGGCACGGAAAAACTGGCATGGTCATATTCACAGGCATTCCTTGACCTGTCACCTCAAGATATCTGAAGGAAAATGGGTTCTATGGATACCCACAAGTCACTGTCTATGCTAATCCCAGGCAGTGTTGGGCAAATATCAGCAAATCTTTTTTGCATGCAGTATAAATGTCATATTTTCACCTGTTCTAAAAATGGTTTATTTCAATATTTGTGAACACTGGGCTCCCTAAACAGTGTTGGAATTGCATAAATTGGCGTATGTCTGGAAAGTTGATATTCATTCATATTCATATTCATGTGTGATGATGTGAGTCCCCATAGTCTAATCACAGCCTCATGAAACTTTACAACTACAAACCAGAGACCTGCTTTCAGAAGATGTATGGCTTATTGCTATATTGACAATGAGGGGTTTCCATCTACTGCCAAAAAATTAAAATCTTGCAGAAATCTACAAATATCAAAGTTTTTGATACAAAATCACAGCATCATTTCTTAATAATGGTGTTCTTCAAGCTCTTGGTCTCTTATTGCGGTATTTTGGAGGGATTTCTGACAATTTCTTTATCAAATCGAGTGGTAAAAAATTATTTACAGGGCAGGACAATGGCCATCATATAATTATTTCATAATGCTCTAAGCCCTTGTAACTAAACTTTTAATATTTGAATAGGCGCCTAACAAAAACATGATTATTAATGATTTGTGACAAAAAAAAACGTAGTCACATAGTGCTGGGCTAAATCTCATAATTAATCTTCAGGTTTCCAGCTTTCAGATGAAGTTAGCCACTTCTATGTGGCATCTATCTATCTCCCCCTAAAGGTCCCCCTTTCCCCCCCTAAAAAAAGAGGAAAAATGTGCCTTGGTAAGAAACCATGTACGCCACTGTTACAACAGAATGGGTATTTGTTTGTGCTAGAGATGCGCACTACAAGTTGATTGGCTATTTGTCAAATACTGTTGTCTTCATTTGCTCTTAGTCGGCAGAAATTCATAATTATTTTAAAGAAGATAGAACATTTAAAAGGTCTGACTTTTGAAGAAAAACTTCAGATTCAACACCTCGTGCCAACCAACCGTGAGATATTGTTATAAACCGAACCTCTAGTAGAAATAAGACGCTTTTTTGCTTCCTGCGTGTGTAATCCAGGGTGGATGGTACCTGGTCAGGAACAGGCCTTCAAGATCTCAAGCTGCCAACTTTATACATTATAGTGGCACAATTGTGAGGATGAAGTTAGAAAAGTCTGATAGACTTCAACACGTGGTTATTGTTACGTTACATGACGTAAGTGAAGTACGTTACGTTACTACTTGCTTAGGTTTTAGTAACAAAACTACTTGGTTAGGTTTAAGAAAACTAAATTATGATTTAGGTTTATAAGTTTGTCAAGTAAGTTACGTACATATGTTAAGTGTGTTACGTATGTGACGTCAGTTAGTATGTTGACACAAACAACTGTTTCCTGGGTTGTAGTTTTGTATTTGTTTGCCCCATCCATCCACCCAAATCTCCTCCGTATGTAGACTTTGTCACTCGTTATACTAATTCACCTGACTTCCTCCATTGCCAGGTCACAATTACTACAGCCACTAAAGGCAGCCCCACGCTAGAAGTGTCCGTGGACCGCATAGTTTGACATGCAGGGCCACTAAGTTTCCATATTTGACGAGTTGGGAGTGAGAGGACCTGAGTAAACCATAATTAGCACATCAAAAGCTTGTATAAAGGTCATGAGTCAACCTTTCCCTTTTCTATTCTGATTTATTTCCTGCCATATCTGGATACATAAGTGCAGTCAGTCAATGAATCCTATGTCTGACAATTCAAGGGCTCAGCGACTTCCCAAACTAAAATTCACTGTCATTCCCTTCAACATTCCTGACTTTGACAGTGCGCAGAAGTAACAGCACTTTGGTGACATTTTGTAGCATCCAAGCATTAAGGGGACAGAGATAAACATATACCTGGGCCCCTCCCGTCTTCCCATGGCAAGGCTGGTCTGCTCTCAAACACACAGGCAGGAAAAGCATGCACAGGCATGAGTGTGCATTCATTATGCATTCAGATAAATGGTCTGTAGGTAGAGTGCTTTCTTATATGCATGCCATCTGAAATGCCAATCTCCCATCCCCATTTTGGTCAAGGATTTAAACCAGTATCCATCGGCCCCCTTTCAGCACAGCCATGCCTACAGCCATAGGAAGAGGGGTCAGGATGGGTCAGAAGGGTCAGACGCCCTACATTATGGCTCATGCTCACTCTGCCCGCCAGTTGATTTTCAGGGTCTGCATTCATTCTCAGAATTAGAGTACTGATGCATGATCACCAGCCAGCTGCCCTGGGACTGCTTTACTACAGTGATCTATGAGGCAACAACTGATAGTGGGTCTGTATTCCTGTTTTGATACTGTGAATGAGCACAGACCCAAGTGTGAAGGG
Organism: Cottoperca gobio; assembly: GCF_900634415.1. Classification (NCBI taxonomy): domain Eukaryota; kingdom Metazoa; phylum Chordata; class Actinopteri; order Perciformes; family Bovichtidae; genus Cottoperca; species Cottoperca gobio. The sequence continues at coordinate 23,109,018 of NC_041355.1, read as the reverse complement.
GAGACAATAGTAAGTGACCCATGCAGCAAAATCCATCACCCAACAAGCCTTACCCTGTCCTTCACTATGAGACACTTTGCAAGGGGAGGAGACAGACAACGGACACAGAGTTAGTCAGGGTTTACACTGGGGAGAAAATCCTCTGAGGACACAATAGCTTCACCCCACACAGTACAGTAAATGCTCTGAGAATCAAAGTTGACAAAAACCATGACCTATCAGGGACTCCCTCTGTTCAGTTAAGTCAGTAATCCATCAGTGGATTTGTACACACACTGGCTCCGTTCCAATCCGATAGCTTGCTCTCTTGCATCTGATATTGTTGCTTTTCGACCCTTTTTGCTTTCAGCTGGGAAAGGTCTGGCCAATATGAAGGAAACGAAACTTAAGAGATATTCTACATCACCTTTCCCGAGTAGAAGTCAACATGAGAGATCTCAGCTCCAGATTTGAACACAGCCAGCATTGTTTTACCTTTCAGGTGGCACAAACATCACATTCACAGCACACAGAGAACACCAAAAAGAAGAAGAAGATGCTAACCACTTTGTCCTCCTTGGTGGCATGCAGTCCAGGTAGCAGTGAGCATTGAGAAAAGTGATGGTGGAAGAAAAGCAGGAGAGGAAAGGAGAGAAATAAATGAAAGAACATGAAAGATATAAGAAATAGAGATGCAGAGAGGGTGAAATTGTGAAATGGGGTAGTGGACAGATTGTGGGGAAAAGAGGGAAAAGAACAAAGGAGAAAAGGGGGAAAGAGGACGTGGTGCAAACATTTGTTATTTACATTCTGAAAGAATTGATACACATACTTCATATTCAGTGACAGAGTGTGAGGCGGGGGGACACAGCAGTATGTGAATGTATGTGACCACTGACGTGTTGGGCTGCAGCGACATGCATGACTCAGCTTGGCATGACCTTGGCGTGACTCATGACCTGTGACAACATGAGGACGTGTCACAGCTCCTCAGCTTGGTGAGGAAACTTGGACACCAACAGCAACATGGAGCACATTCTTCTACAACCCTAACCTTAACTAAAACATACACTCTTAGGAACATCCAATAGTCACTGCACAGCTCTGTCATTAGGAACTGATGCATTATTACAGCAAGCTTCTTAGAAACAAATAATGTTGCCTAATATGTCAAGCCAATAATTGTGCAATTGTACAGAGCACCTATAGTGCGATGTACTGTATACAGGGAATTGTAACATGCCATCTGAGAGTTGATATTAAAGTGTGGTTCATACACTGTCTATTCAACAGGATCACAGAAGGGTATGTACGCTGAAGTGACTGTGGTTACATGTGGTCACTTTGTAAACCTATGACAAAGTGTGATTTGTAGCTGTAGTTGTTGTGAACACATTAATATGAACAGTGAGGCTACACACAGCTGAACGCTGAGCTGTCTGAACATGTGACTACTTCTCCTTGTTTTTCTCATAGAATTACAAGGCTGGTAACCGTCATCTTGTTTTATTATTTCTGAACAAGCTCAACATCTGATCGCCCTTTGTTTGCTTTGGTACCCTTTGTGGTATTATGGTACTGTTTTAAAATAGAATGTGTTACTTGTTGTAGTACTGTGGTACTGTTTCCATATGACATTTGAAATAAAGGACTATTACTTGGTCTGAAAGTAAAGACAGATGTCTAAAAGCTTAAGTACCTGCATGGCTAGATAAGAACATGTGTTTTGTTGTTGTTGTTTTATTATGTAATGATAGATTTATGTTTGAAAGTTTAAAAGCTTTTAAGTTCTGGCTTTCTTTAGCAGCTGTGTATAGCCCATCCATGCTGCACATGAATGCAGCTGAGGAAGCAAGCTACATACAGTATATTATACTCCAAATGTTTTGCTGAACAACAGCACACGGTTTATTTTAACATCGTTCTAATGCTTTTTTAAAAGCCCAACTGCTAACTGGAGGAGAACAGTGTGCTGCTGATGTGGGCTAAATGAGCACACTGTAGGCAGGGAAGGTTTTTATGTAATGAAACAAAGCTCACACTTTCCTAACCGTGTTATTCTGCTCGGCTGGCCTGGACGACCCGGGACAGAGGCAAGCACCGAGACCAAAAGAGCTTCACTTCCGATGCATCTCTCCCACGCAATACACACATACACACACACACACACACACACACACACACACACACACACACACACACACGCAACCTTTGACAAACGTACACACGGAAAAGACATGGAAGATAATGTTGTGTTCTTTTATCCCTTGAGAGGATTTTTGAATTCAATTGCTCAGCAAGGGTATACATTCAGATCTGTTTTGGTGAAGTGTAACTTTGATAAATATAGTAGTTGCATGATCAGAAATCCTTGTGCTGAAAGTAAAAATACTGTGTGACTGAAAAATTCTATTGTAATTCAACGTGAGACGGCATTTCCAATATTTAATCACGTCCCCACACAGTAAATATAACTATATAGTGAAGGAACCAGGCATTGAATATGTTTTGTATTTGCTGTAAACCCAGTTTAATTTGACTGGATAAAAACATGTTCATTGATTCAAAATGTCAACGTGACGAACACATACACTGAACATGTAGTAAGAGGTTAAATCTATTTGTTAAACAATTATTCACATAAATGTGCATTACATTTTTTTCACTGTGTTCAATTATTTAGACCCCTGAAAAGTATCAAGTTCAAGGAATTAAATTCAATATTAAAACACTCGTTATTTTTATTATATAAAAAGGAAATATCGATTGATGTTATTTTGAGAACAATATCCCTTCAAATTAATCCTTTACCTTACGTGTCATGGGTAGATTGCATTTACATCATGCTAGTCTCATCTCTGTGTTTCCATGTAACAGCCTGTCCGCTGTGAAAGAAATATTCCACACTATCTTTATCTGTTGCTCGGACTGGTCTTTGAGTTCTACATACGTTTGGTGCCAGTGTGAATTCAGGCCCAGCTGGGCTAAGCGGATCCTGAACAGATTGGGGACCAGCGGGCCGAAGGATGGAGGGCCCAGAGTCAGGGAAGATACCCAGGAGGAGGTCCTCTCTCTTGGGTTGGAGCCCATAAAATGCTTGAATGGAAGAGGACCGGGTCTTAAAATAGTGCAAACATATTTGGTTTATCGATGGATGCCCCACTGAATCAAATGAATGTTTATAGTGTGGTGGTATTCATGTTGGTGTGTGGTGTTGTAATCTGGAATAGTGTGGGCCTGTAGCTCTGACGTAGCACTGCTCATTAAATGTTTGGTTTGTTTGTTTGTTTCTCTTTTCAGCCGTGCTGTTTCCCAGAGACATAAACCTACTGTCTTAGTGTCTCCATTGACTTTTAATATAGCGTGTCTTAATTAAATTAAATTAAATTTGACTTATCCAGTGAAATATCTCTATGTCTACAAGATGGATGAACTTTGGACATTCATGTCCCACATGGGATGATCTTGGGGGATTTCTTGAGTTTTCCTCTTGCACCATCATCATCATCTCTAATACTTCGCTTTATGACTAAATCATTTCAAAACTAATAACATTCCTGTCAGCCTCAGATGTATTTTGTGTTTAGTGCTAATCAGCACATGCCTACCAGCTAAAATTGTAACAGTGTAAACATGAACTACAGCTCCGTACTTACTCCTACGGGAACCTTGTTACTCTTTTTGCTCTTTTTCTCTCTTTGTTTGGGGACATTGCTTGAGGAGGTCAGGCCTGTCCGATAGGGGTGTTAGAAAATATCGATACACTTGTGGTTTGTTCTGTGTTGTGTTTGCTGCTGTAATCTTAAACCTTTTGACTATTCCACTCCAACGTATGCAACAACGTAAACTTGACAGGACATAATGTAAGGGTGTAAAAGTATTACTCAAATGTTATGCATGTGGTGGTGTGTGCTTTATACTATGAGTAACGCAATACATTGCAATATAATGAATGGTAACCGCTGTATCCTGATATGCTTCGTATTGCCAGATTCTTTATACACAGCCTTGTCCCTGTCCAACATGCTCGCTTGATGCTGTGGTGCAGTCACAGGAGACACTGATGCTGTTACTGCTGTGCCTTCACGTTCAAATGAGCTAAAGTGCTTTGATTTATAACCATTCCACAACACTACAGCCTCAGACTTGAAATGATCCTTGAAGGGCCTATGACTGGTGCCAAGCCATTCCTCACATACACTTTGGTCTCCCCAAAGTGTGACTAGGAAGCGACAAAGCAGACAGTAACAAACACAGAAGCAGAAGGACCAACTGTACACCAGCTACAATAGGAATGAGGTGAGCGTGAGAGGAAGAAAGGAGAAGGTTGGAGGTCATGGGTCAGGTTTCTCACATTGTTGGAGCGCAGAGAGACCCGCCCTCCACAGCGAGCGCAGAATTTGGTCTGGCAGTAGGAGCAGAGGTGGCCGCAGCCGTCGGCGAACTTGGTCTTGCGGCAGATACCGCAGGTGGGCGCGTCATCCTTCAGCTGGGTCTGCTGGCGCTGCGTATCCGCCCCGATGCGACGCACCTCCTGTTTGTAGCTCTCAAACTGCTGGTGCAGCGTTCTGAGTGGGGAGAAAAGTTGAAGATTGCCCATTAGTGGTACATCATGGATTCATAAACTTTTTATACTTGATAAACTTTAGCCTCCGGCGCTGTTCAGACAGATCTTCCTCTCTAAATATCCTTACATTCATAAAAACAAAAACAGAAAAAAGACGTGGTGGAATTTCTGAATAACTGAATAATTTTTCAGATAACTAAATCTAACAGAAACAAAAGCGATGTTATGCAAGCACATGTTTGAGAACAACTTTCCTGGTTCCAGCAAAAATAACTGGCAATTAGAGCAGCACTTGAAAGGTGCCTTTCAAAATAATCATACACGCAATTAAATAAAACTTCAGCTCAGTTTTGCTCTCTGTGGCTCACAGCCTTTCCCCTCCCTGCTTCCTGGGATGCCTATGATGGAAATAACGCTGTGTGAATTGCAAATCAGGCCATGTGAAAACACCCACAATGTTGTCTCAACAGAACTGTCAAAGGAATACTGCATTAGCATACCATGGCTCTCATATAGGGGACCCAGACAGCCACTTTAATTACCTCGCTGAGTGAGAGAGATACAGAGGACGGAGATGGCTTCATTCACAGCTTTGCAGCCAATTTGCCTATTTGTGGAGGCAGACAAACTTTAGTTAAGTCTCTGGCAGCACACTGACTTTACGGTCTGCAAGTTATTTGTCCAAAGAAGTTCATCGAGATAATATAGTGCACTGGCATTCACACGTTTGCACTTTTGCTAAGGTAAAAATGAGAAATTCATGCTAAAAATACCCTAAAAAGAAAGTTGAATAAGTGGAAGGCCCACTGGTTAGTTAGCAGGACACTGAACGCCTCCAGCACACTGAGTAATGGTTCAGAGTGAGAAAAGCTGCACAATTCCTATAATAAGCATTCCTTTAATAGAGCAGGTGATTCATTGTTGATTAATCATTAAGTCCTGAAGCACACGTTCCGAAATCCCAAACTAACATTAAAGTTCCTTTTTCTGTCTGAGCATCAGTCCAAAAACCCCAAACGCATTCAAATGTAACTCGATCACCTGGCTCTATTGAAAGCAGACATGTCCTCCTCAGCTGTTGGGTAGGAAACAGGCAGAAAACTTAACACCAGATCTGTTGTCAGCAGATTTTGGTGATAGAAAAAATCAAAGCGATAACAGTCCTCCACCATGACCTATCCAAAGTCCAGGAGCGATGCTGTGTCTGTACAGAATACTTTTCAGCTGCAAAAAAGGTCTTTGTCTTTGCTGAAAAGCAAGCTGTGCAGATGAAACGTTGTATAATATGTTTCCAAAAAGTATACAGTCTCCCTGAAAATATCTTTCCAAGTCCAGGAAATGAGTTGACAGAAGTCCTCTTCACCAGAGCCTGTGTAGCCATCTCTTAGAAGTGCGAGAGCAGAGACAGCAGACTGCCACCGCACAGAGCTGGAACAGGGAGGTGACTCGAGGACTGGGACACATTTGGCCAATCAGCTGACACAGGGGATGGTTGAATGAAATGTGTAAAAAAATAAAAATTAAATATAATTTGTAGTACACAGCCTAATCACCTTTCGGCTGATATTTTGAATATTACCACATCTAATATATTTTTTTCTCAAATATTTGTTAATTAATGTTCTTTAATTCCTGTAATGCCTGAAGGGGACTTTACAGCTAGCCTTAATGACGAGGCGCTCAACATCAAAGCATCTGTGCCAACTATAATGCAGAGCTAGGACCTTCAAATAAATCAACATAATAAGATCATCGCTGTACCATGAGAGCATCGTTTTATACCATTACACTCATTCTGATCTCTGTAACATCACCACTTCTGGCTGTGCTAGGCAGAGGAAGACAGGGGGAAGCTCTGAACAGATAGCACAGACACTGTGATAAAGCATCCTGTAGAACTGTAGTCCTCCAGGCAGACACAAATTAAGGTTTTAAGTGTCTGCACATGCAAATAGACTCAAGAGAATTTAAATAGCATGTGCATGTTTTCCCTCAAAACTGTTCCAAGCTTTGCTTTTGCAAATAGTCATAAATAATGATAAATGGACATTAGCGTTGACACAAACCTCAGCTAAACCGATCTGTACGTAATTCAAATGGAAAAATATGACACCGCCGAGGCAGCAACGTCATAAACATGACCTCTGACCCTGAGAAGCAATCTATCCTGCCAATGGGAGCCCAGGGGCTGAGCCAAACCCAGGCACCATGGGAACAGCTGTCAGAAACAGAGGGTGCACAGCCGGTTGCCATGGTAACGTGGTGGCGTCAAGCGCTGGGTGTCAGCGGGTGTCAGTGTACCAGCTGTTCCTGTTCTTAGAGCCACGGATTCATCAGTATTTCTGCCACTTCCACACATTCAGCAGACATGCACTGTTAAAGCTGCATGAGGAGACTTTTTAATCTAAAATAAGTCTGTGTTCTCAGCCTAAATCCATTGTGATGTTGGGACGGTACATTATCTGAAAATCTCTAGATATAGCCAGGTGACGTTCTAATATCAGGTCTGGACAATTTCCTGTCCATTTGCGATAAAACACAAAGATATCTCTTAAAGGGACAGTTCACCCCATTATACAAAAAAATGACATGTGTGTCCTTTTATCTGCAGTGTTATTTATCAATCAAAAGATTGTTTGAACGTTAGCAAGTTAGTGCCATCTTCTTTATTATCTTCTCATATATCTTTATGTAAATATCCTTGCATGATTTCTGGATACTCTAAATGTATCTAAATGGTGACCTCTTCCCACAACTCTGAGCTACCAATATGAAAACCTACTGAGCACACACAGACACCTTCCAACATCTTAAATTTACGCCCTATTAATAGATAATGTGACGGTCCAGATTCATGCCTTCTGCGTCAGCACACAGTTTCTCTTTTCATCATAATGTCTACCTAAATGCATATCATGAACAGTAGCGTTTATATTAATCTGAACCTTGACTCAGCAGGGGGTATATGAGTGACCCCAACCAATACGGATAAAAACTAAATCACTGTGTGTTCATGGACTACAGGCCTGAGCCTGCCGGCTCCCCAGGAGTCGGCCACCAGGCCTGCGATCGCAGGTGGTGAAGGAGCACTAACATATTTTAGTAGAGCAGACAGAAGAACAGACTCTTTCAGTCCATTTCCCTCAAAACAGCCTGAGAATATTTGCATTGCTAGGGACTTGCATAGAGAGATGATGTAAATAAGATAATGTCCATTTTGTTATATTTGTTTCTCCCTTTATTGAGTAATTTCTTCAAAGCCTGAATCAAACTGTACCATCTTTCCTGGACATTAGCGTGTGCCCAAATTAGGCCTGAGAGATGAAATCCACTACAAACCACAGACTTAAAACATTATCACAGAGCTGAAGTAACACAGTCATTATCTAAACCCTTTTGTAACTACTGTTTAAAATCCATCGTTAGTGTTGTAACACTAGCCAATGTTTCATTTATATTAACAATGTAACAAAAATGGCTATGTGTGATATGAAAGGGGTTTGCTCATTGCAGCCTACACAAATCACCCAACATTTCCCCTCAGCTCTACGCAGCCTTTAAGCCTGTTTTATCTCTATGAAGGTGATAAGGTCCTCTTTTAACAAAGGTTAGGCATACTCCCTGCCTCTAGCAACATCCTGACCAAGACCAGTGATTTCACTAAACACACAAATCCGTTACATTACACTACTCATTTCTGACACAAGTAACCTGTTAGCACTACTGTAATGTTTTACTATCCAACACACTTAGCATGTGAGTTGTAGACAGTCACCAGGTGGTGGGACCTGGCTGAGCTGGGGCTGTGTCCTCTCTCTAGGTCAACACCAAGGGCCAGATGTGGGTTAGCCCTGCTTTGGCCTTGTCAAAACAAGTGTGCAAATGAACACACCATTACATACACTCACACATACCACATACATAGGCAAATACAAACAATGACACAGACAGAAAAACCCACATATACACACGTACGGATTTGCCTTCGCAGAGGGGCTCGCATATTCAGCTCAGCATGTCCAAGGACTCCCTCCCTCTCTCTCTCTCCCTCTCTCTCTCTCTCTCCCTCTCTCTCTCTCCCTCTCTCTCTCTCTCTCCCTCTCTCTCCCTCTCTCTCTCATGTTCTCTTTATCTCTCCCTCTTGTGTCCCCACTCTCTTTACCAGTCGTTGGTGTGGAGTTGTTAATTAGCACCGCTATGAATACATTGGGGAGGGGAGAGCTGGCTGGCTGTGTGTGTGTGTGTGTGTGTGTGTGTGTGTGTGTGTGTGTGTGTGTGTGTGTGTGTGTGTGTGTGTGTGTGTGTGTGTGTGTGTGTAGGGCAGTACTATTTCTGTGTCATCAGCTGATTACCGGTGACGCCTTGCAGAAGACTCTTCCTCAGTTGGAGAAGACACAAGAAGTTAGACTACATATATACTAAGTATAAAAATATAAATACTACAGTATTATTAATTGTATTATTTGGACAAACATATTTGGACAAACAGCACGGTAGATTTAGGCTTGAATATTTGTATTTGTACAATTCAAGATCTGGGAGCGCAATGTTCCCAGGGTCCTATGTTCCCCAGCTCATTATGATCTTACTATGACTCATTGAGGAGCCCTTTAAAAGGGTTGTATGTTCTTAGCAATGCTACAGCTTGTAGCCTACTGATGTTATAATTTTTTAAACCTACGCCCACATGTTTCCTTGACTTTATTGTTCCCATTCAAACTGCATTTAAAACGCCCACCTCCTTTTCTTCTTTTGCATTTGTAACTGTAAAGATAGCCCTTACTAATCTCTTACAACGAGGACCCTGGGAACACAGGGATGACCCCCAAGATGTGAGTACAAGGACTAACCAATGAGTTTAGCAAACACTATCTAACGCACAATTGTCTGCCGTCTAAACTATTCCACCTTCATTGATGACAAGTGGAGAAATCCTTGACCGACCTGCGTTGCATAGTTAGAGTTTCTAAGGTATGATTAGACCATCGCTGTTTAGGAGAGGGTTTAGTGAACAGTCTTTCACAGATGGTTGTAACAACACAAACCGCCGTTTTTCAGAGGATTGGAGCTTTAGTTGAAAGAACAAAACAAGCATGCTGGATCAATAGTCCCAGCACTCCATGACAGCACTATTGAGGGCGTTGAAGGAAAGAACGTCTCTGCTTCTGATGGAGCTAGAGACTGGGAAGAGGAAAAACATGTTGACACACGCAGTGAGGAGGCAAGGAGAGGAGGAGTCAGGGGTGGAGGCAGAGTGATCAGTAAGAGGTAAATGAAAGGGAGCAGACAGGGAGAAGACACAGTGTGGTAAAAAAACAAATAGGAAACAGGAAGACAGGAAGAACAGGTGAGGAGTGATTTCTACACAATCCTTGAAGTCTTCCCATCTCAGAAAGAGATGGATCGACAATCTGCTGTCTGCAGGGATGAGGAGGAGAGGGAAGGAGAACAAGTGGAAAAGCAAAGGATGAACAAAGAGATCCAAGACGGAAACAAGCGTGGGCCAGAGACCAGCGGAGGAGAGAAGCCGATGCATCCGGAGCCACTCTATAAATATCACTTGAGAAGAGGAGTGGATGATGGAAAGAGGATGGAGACAGGATGATGGAAAGAGAAAGGGGAGGAAGAAGAGGAGCAGAGAAAGGAAAATAATAAAGGAAAAGTTTATAAAAGCAGGAACAATAGTCATTTATTGTAAATGAAGAATAAAGTTAATTGTCAATAAATGTAACATAAATCAAAACATTTGGGTGTGGTGTGTGGAAGCAATGAAAAGAAGGAAGGAGGTACAGACTGGGAAGACAAAGAGCAACAGATGGGTGCTTAACCAAATGCAAACATCTTCTTTGTTTTCTTATTTGCCTGCCATGATGTTATCCATGATGACTTTTACACATTTGGCTCCCTCCACTGTCAAAAGGCTATAAAATGGTACTAACGTCACAATGCAAGCAGAAATAAAGCACCCAGATGGCCAGTGTGTGTATCTATCTATAGGGCAGCAATTTCTCAAACAATCTGGTCAATCTTCCCTGGCTTGATAGGGTTGGAATCCCAGCTGTCATTCTTTCAAGGATCCAATGTGAAAGCCACATCTGACTGCTGTAGTCACATAAAGCTGCTGGTTTAGTACACAGCCTCAGGGGAGCGATGCTCAATGAAACCAAATGTAACCTGCTGTGTTCTCTTTCATTTATGTTTGAGAAGAATTTAAACTTTATTGTGTCTAGGAGCGAGACTGCATGAAGTTTTGGGAGAAAAGTAACTCTTTTACCACCATAACGATCCCTTATCATTTCTCCAAAACACCTCCCTGCCTCCTATAAAAGGACTTTCCCACACAACTAAACTGCATTGTTAATTACGTTTCGAGGGAAACTAATTATTCTATTCTGTTATAAACACATGGTTAACGTTGTGAATTAAATCAAAACAAAAATGAAACACAACAGCTTGGTGAGGTTTGGTAAAAGATCATGCTTTGGCCTCAACAAGTTTGTTATTCAGTTACGGACGTAGATTAAAATAAGTGAACGTCGACTTTTGGTTTCACACGGGACATGAACACTCGTCTCCCGGGTGACAGACCTGTGTTTGTCTGAAACAACTATTCATAATCCATCATTGATAATGTACTTTTGTTGTATCGGAACGTCCTTTTTAGGAGACCAGGCTGCCAAAACAACCATTATGCAGAAAGATATAGGTTAATGATGAATTTGAATAACTTTGTTGATCCTCTGACATCTAGCACCATGATCAGATCAAAATGTCAATGTGTTCAATATTGTGGCTTAAGGACCAAATACCTACTGATGACAGTCCCACCAGCTGCAGTGCACTTTGTGTTTAGTGCTGTGTGACCAGGATGACCAGGCTAACATGCCAGACGAAGGTAGCCTTGTAGCTTGAGCCTGTAGCATCAGACTGAGCAGCCTCTCCCACAGCCAATGCTTAGATGTTGATAACTCTTTTTATTGATGTTGTGAGTGTTTTACCCATATTTATGGAGCAGAGTGCTTTTTTGGCATCACTCTATCTCTCTCCTCCTCATGTATTTATTTATTATTTCTTGTCCATTTATATCTCTCTCACTCGTCCCCCATATCATGTATTTCTTTCCCTCTCATACTTCACTCTTATCTTCAATACTTTACATTGGATTCCACTCTGTCAAAGCCAAGTGATTGATAAAAATGTTCTCTTCCACATCGCTGTATATACTGTATACAATTCACGTTGCACTGTCCCTTTCTCTGAATACTGAGACACACATAGCCAAAGCCTCTGACCTCACACAGCCTGCTGGGTGACGTAAGTCAAGAATGTAGATGGTGGAGTAGTTGTAGAGTAATTATGGGCGACCTCTAATCCCCTCACTCTATCCCAGCAGCCTCGTCTAGCACTCTTCTGATGCCCCCCTCCTTCTGTTTCACTTCATTTTCTGTGGGTCCCACCAACCTCCACATGGTGAGCTGCACATAATAATAATTGTAGTGTTGGATTGTTACCGTTGCCGCAAGATCCACGGCGAGCATCGTGTTTTATTAAAATCCCAAATGTTGTGCTTGAACAGTGTCTGCTGATTCATGTTGAGCGACTGTTTTCTTCCTGCTTTATAGCAGTTTATAGTTGTTTACTAGTGACAGACACATGACCTTCAGTGGGTATTGTATCAGGGTGTCATGGCGATGATTAAATTGTAGTTATGAATCTAAAGAGATGCGTGAGTACACTGGGACATCACTGCTGACCCATCGATGTGATGCTTACATGTGTATCAGGCTTTGAACCAATCACATGTCTATGTGTTTTAAATGACATCACAGGGGAACTGAGGATCAGTTGTCAGATCCTCAGTTCCACTTGTATTAATGCTCGCACACTGTTTTTATGTCCAACATGTCTTAACTGATGTATTGCCTCCGTCAAGGAGGTTATGTTTTTGGTTTGTTCATTCACATTTTTCAAGTCTATTTCAATACACTTCTCACATGCCCATGCGTACAGGTCAGAAGTTATTCTTCTCCATAATGTCTCTGAAGAGATCCCTTGATAAAGTGATTCAAATGTAAGTGATGGGACAACATCCAGTTCAGCAAAGACTAACATGAGGCTTCAGCTGACTGTTCGATAAATCAAGAGGATATCTTCCCAAGTGAAGATCACCATGACATTCCCTTTTTAAGACACTTTAAGACGCTTCCTTTAAGATGCTATATGTTGTTTTTTCATTTAATTTGTCACCTGAAATAGGAGCATTGACCTGTTCATGAGCATTATATCATACAGTATAACCTACTATATGTGTAATAAGAGTTCAGCTGCTGAGGAAATAGTTTTCTATGAAAAAGATGAAAGCTGCTCAGTGATCATCAGGGTTCAGTGTGTTTGGGCTTCTCTATGAGAGGAACTGAAACAGCCTGGCTGTGGTTGGCAAAAGTGCTCTGCATAACGCAGCAGTTACATTACAGGTGTCCCTCACACACAGCCGCATCATTTAGACACAACTCAGCTCTTCATGGCACAACATTCTTTAACACTTAACATCATCTAAATAAGCGTACAGAGACATTCTTGACTGGTGTTACCAGGGGGTACACGTTTGAGTCAGCCGCTCAGGATATAATCCCATCACTTCCTCTGACCACAAACACAGACAGAGATGGATGGAGGGAGGGAGGGAGATGTAGAGAGCCTGGTCAGCCCAAGTAGAATGCTTTCTCATTAAACTTTAATGCTAGGGAGGTCTGAGAGCACTAAAGAGGCTACTCAGCGAGGCTCGCTCAGGTCTCTCATTCTCAACACTCACTCAGAGTCCCACCCAGCCACACCACCTCCTCCCGTCCTCTGTGAGTGTCCCACATTTTGTCACCTATGTCTCTGCTGCTGTAGTTAATGATTAACCAAATCAGCACAGCTGTATAAACATACAGAGGAAAGGCTGTTTCACAAATTGCATAGGAGAGTAAAAGACCAAAGATAGCACCGAGGGTTAAGGACATGTTTACTTTTGTTCTTTTAGAAAAGAGGAGGAAACAAGAGCTGTTCAAGACAATGCAGGCATGGTTGTATGTGTTTGTTTTTTAACATACATGCAGGCAGACAACTAAATATGTCAAACATACCTGTATGTCATTGTTGAACACATTGTTGTGAGTTATTCAGTTGGTAAGGGATCTAGGCCCTCATGCATAGCAAGTACCTACAGTGATGTCATACAGTAGTTCAAATCCAGTCTCCAGCCAGCCTTCGGAACATGGCTGCAAGAATTTGCTCCAATTCAGCAATAAGAGCAGTCAGGTCCAACACTGATGTTGGGCGATAAGATTTAGCTTGATGGCGTAGACTAGAGGCTGAACAATTAAGCTAACGCGTAAGTGCCAAAAACTGCAGTTACTAGAATGGCCACTCGAGGAGCCATAGACCCTCATGTTAAAAGGCTGAACTTTACAGCAGAGATAACATGTTTATGCCTGCTGTTGGTCTCTATAGCTCATGTCCCCGTTATTGATAACTGTACATGTGGTGCATTTTTATATTACTCACTCGTTTAAATCTGTAACATATTTTATACAGTCTAAGAGTAGAGGACAGGGCTCTGTGCACACCAGTCAAGGTCTTCCACACCAAACTGGGAATACAATAGACCTGGCTTTAAAAAGTCACAAGGGGGGGGGGGCACAATGGTTGACAGATGGAAATGTGGGAACTACAGATCTAAACAGCCCAATATCCTCAGAATTATCATCATATTGCTGCTGAGATTCTTGGCCTTTATACTCACTTTTTGGCCCACATTTAAAGTAACAGTGTAGGCTAGCATACATACATACACACTCACACACACCGTGCACATGCATGTGGAGGTATACCCAAAAATGCACCAGTGAGTGTTCTTTCTGTGTTTGCTGTTTAATTTGACAAAGAAAAACTGAGAAGCAAACACAAGATGCAGTTTTTTTTAGACAAGCAGCAGAGATGACAGACGTGTAGACAAACTCAAAAGAATGCACACACACACACACACACACACACACACACACACACACACACACACACACACACACACACACACACACACACCACTGGCTTCCATTCCTCCAGGTGTTGCAGACACACCCGACTGCTTTTGAGTTATTTTAATTAAGAGCAAAGTGTGAAGATCCAATCCAGCACACTCTGAATGCTCACACACACACACACACGCACGCACACACACACACACACACACACACACACACACACACACACACAGACACACACGCACACATTGTGGATGGAGCACGTGCATTCACACTCTCTCCAGCTGTCTGTAAAAAGAGTGGAGGCTGGCTGCAAAGCAACAGGACAAACTGTACAGTAACAGAGGCATTTTGTCTCTGCGAGAGCGTACTTTTATCCACAGACCGAGAGAACAGCCACACCATCTGGGTTTGTGGTGCATTCTGTGTGCTGCCTCTCACAAGTACTGCAGTACACATGCTCAACGGACTGTATGGATACGTATGGGCAGTATATTAGTGTGAGAAAGAGTGCTTGTACGAGTGCATGTGTTTAAAATGGGAGTGAACATGTTTCTCATTTACATTAAAATACATGATCATTCATCCACACACACACACACACACATACACACACACACACACACACACACACACACACACACTTACACACACACACATACTGTAATTAGTGAAATTCAACAGTGGGCCAAAACTGAAACAGGTTAACAAAAAAGGAGGTTCAGAACATCAACAGCAGCCACTGGACTGAATATTTAAATATTTCAGGAACTGCTTCCAAGTGTGTGCTATTTTCAGAGCTGATCCATAATTCAACATTAGCATTTTTCTCGCAGAAACCTTGAAACTCTTAAGTCTGCTTGTGAAATTGTTTCTCTTTATCTCCACTGAAAGTACCAAATTGGTTTAGTGGTAATCTTTTGTTTCGTTGCTTTAACCCTAGTGACAAAATGTGGTAACTTGACATAATGCTAGCTGCTACTGTTTTCAGCTAGACACTGTGCTAACAAGTGAAAAGTATCCTAGCAAGAAGAAGCATATCTAATTCAAACTGGTTAGAAAGATAAACATTGTACAAAAGTGAGTAATATTGTATAAAACACGCTGAGTGGACACAGCAGACGTCAGTTAGAAGCTGGTGAAAGCACATCTGCTAGCAACTGTTCAATGAGGGCAAAAATGCCACAATAAAACTATTATATCTAAAAAAGAAAATGATACCGGTGATCTCTTCTTCCTGTAGAATTCCAACTAAATCCTTTATCTTTGAAAGAAGCCTTAAACATTTAGTTACCTAAATATATGTCTATTCTTCTAATTCTATTCTAGACATTAGTAATATTTGTGAAAAAGTTTAACACAATTACTGTAATTTTTCTGCCCAAATCCCATGTCATGGATAATCATCACCTATAAAAACAAAAAGTTATATTTTGTCCATTTACAGTAGGGACAGGCCAGCATGCTGTAAACACAATACTGACACATCTTTTAATGTTATTATAGCTATGTGTTTATTTACACATTATACGGAGCAACATTGGAAATCATTTGGATTCAAGAACGTCTGATTCTAAATAGAAAAATATTGGTTTCTCCCAATTAATAAAGGTATATAATCAATCTACTTATCCCTCTATCTACGTCTACTTACTATCTACTTACACCTACTATTACTATTGTATCAACATCAGAACACATTTATTAATCAGAGCACTCACACATCAACATGGGCCTAGCTAGCACTATCAGAGCTCGAGATATATTTAGAATTTATGAACACATGTTTGCGTCTTGCGGGGCTCTCTGTCGTTGGCTGTCCGTTCCCCTTTAGTTTGTGGATTGCTCCAATGGGAGGAATCAAGTTTGGCTTCAAAGTTTTATCTACAACCACGGAAAGCAAGCAGACTAAGCATGTCTGCCTGTCTGCCTGTGTTCCGCTCCGTGTCAGTACTACGGACAGCGCTGCACATGCACACAACTAACTGCGACAATCATTGAGCAAAAAAAAAACCCGATAGGCTCGACTTGACCAATCAGACTATGTTCATTCTTAGTCAGGGACACTCTTACAGTAGAGACATAGGACGCTAATACGCTCCATAGAGCTGAGAGGAAGTCAAGTGATAATTCACCACATTTACTACCAACAGTGCTTTCACATTACATGTGGTCATTTGGTTCTTTGTTGCTATAAAAACATTGATTCGTGCAGCTTTAAGCTTTAACTATATTTAGATACAAAAAAAAGAAAATCAATCGTTTTCTCCTAAGCCTACTCTTGACCTTGGACAGCACTGCAACAGACCTCTTAGTGGACAGTAGCAGCCTTATGAGACATGACGCAGGGAGGGGGGGCTTCGCTGCCCTCTATATGCACCCTGTAGCCTGCAGCATTGGGGAGGCCTGGTGAAGAGATTAGCAGTGTGTGTGAGTGTGAGTGTGTGTGTGTGTGTGTGTGTGTGTGTGTGTGTGTGTGTGTGTGTGTGTGTGTGTGTGTGTGTGTGTGTGTGTGTGTGTGTGTGTGTGTGCATGTGGGACCCTTTACAGAAGATCCCACTCTTTCTGTCTCCCCCTTTTCTCTCTTTCCACCGCTCTAATCTTTAAAACCTCTAAATCCTAACCTCCTAAAATCCTGATTTCCTCTTCTGTCCATCTGGTGTGAAGGAGCAAACTCCAATCAAAAACACCTTGCATTGTGCCATAGATTAAAAAACATGTTAAAGAATTTCATAAATGTTACAAAAATATGAATAAAGCCAGATGTGAGTTCCAGTAAATGATATGAGTATGAGCACTAACAGTGTTGACTTGTACTTTAGCTCTGCCTTAAAATCAACACAAGAGGGTGCCTCCATTAAACACACCCGTCACTCCAACCTTCAGGCCCTGTGTTGTGCGTCCAACCCCAGATGAAATGTCTACAACCTCTCTGCTGAGCGCATCAATATTTTACACATTATTTCTATATTTACATTTTGGAAACCTCAAAAGCTCCCAGGGGTGGATGGGAGTTTTGAGTGTGAAAAGATTTCCTGCTGTGCTATAAGAGGAGTGTTTTTAACGTCACAGCATCGGAGCGGTTGGTCACTGCTGCGTTCAGCATTTCGCTCACTCCCCACCGTATGACAGCTCCCCTCCACTAACATCCTCTGGATTAGGAATTCAATGGAGGGAGAGTCTGAAGTCTATAGTGTATTAGACGTGGACAAAGTGTTCGTTAGCGCTGTGAATCAGTGAGAGCCCAGCTGCTCATTTCTCACAGCAAACGGTGAGACCAGAACCAGGTGCAGCAGATCAGGACGCTTGAGTTTCTCTCATGCTGGAGGTTAAGCTCATGACAGATAAAGTCCAGTATCAGTATAACCTTATCACTGCCAGCTGCTCAGGTCTCAGGCAGCGCTGCCACCACATTGGACAGTGCTGACCAGGTGAACAGTGTTGACGTAAGTTACAGAATGTTCTTTTGATAGGAGAAAGCATCGTTGGCTATTGAAGTCCACTTTTCCAATGAATATGAATTGTTCCAGAAGTTACATCGATAGGGAGGTTTGAATTATATTGCTTACAAGAAACTCTAACACATTTTTGGCTGCAGCAAAATTACACAGAAATGAATTAAGATCTTGTTAAAACAACACAAATAGAACAGAAATGAAATGAATTTAATTGTACACACTTTTGATATTTTTAATGGCCTGTCTGGAATTCAAACTGATAATCCGACTGAAGTGCGATTTCATTTAGAGATGCACTGATACACACACCGAATATCGACAGCCTGTATAAATGTATCGATCTAATCCCTGTTTGTTGCCATTTTTCTGTCGCTATTTTACAGGAATTTAGTTATCTGTGTAGGAAGTTCTCAATCCCCCAACGTTCTAATTGGTTGACTGTTTCTCCGACCTGCAACAATAGCTGAATTTGAGCACAACACAACTGCTGTTTGAATTGCTGGCCATTCCTGTGACCAATGACTCAAAAGTCTGGAACCAAGTTTAGCTTTGTCAACTGAGATTGTTTGTATGACAGCAAAAGCTACTAAAGGACGCTCGGAGAGCTCAGACCAAGGCCGTTTCCAATAAGGGAAAGATAATGCATGTGCCCGCCCTGTGATTCAGATCCACTCCAAAATGTCATGGGTTCTTCATCGGCCCATGCCTCACCCTTTCTCAAAGTTTCATGGACATTGGGTCAGTTGTTCATCTGTGATCTGGCTGACAAACAGATAAACAAACCAACACACAAACAAACCAAACTAAAAACAGGTGGCGGAGGCAATTAAGATGGTGGAAACTTGCGACTATGTATGTAACATGACTACTATGCAGATAATCTATATGCAATATTTGTTATTGTGGTTTTAAATATTCTATGAAGCTC